>NC_066509.1:37543222-37578222 GCF_024679095.1 Eriocheir sinensis
TGTCCAGCGCAATAGCAAAAGTTTCACCGAAACGGCTAAGAGAGGATGACCAAGAGTCAGTTAAGAAGGCTAGGAGATCACCAGTAGAACGCCCCTTGCGGAACCCATACTGACGATCAGATAGAAGGTCAGAAGTGGAAAGGTGCTTTTGAATCTTACGGTTAAGGATTGATTCAAAAGCTTTAGATGGACAAGAAAGTAAAGCAATAGGACGGTAGTTTGAGGGATTGAAGCGGTCACCCTTCTTAGGTACAGGCTGTGTGAAGGCATACTTCCAGCAAGAAGGAAAGGTAGATGTTGACAGGCAGAGGCGAAAGAGTTTGACCAGGCAGGGTGACAGCACGGAGGCACAGTTTTTAAGGACAATAGGAGGCACTCCATCAGGTCCATAAGCCTTCTGAGGATTGAGGCCAGAGAGGGCATAGAAAACATCATTTTGAAGAATCTTTATAACAGGCATAAAGGAGTCAGAGGGGGGATGAGTAGGAGGAATATGCCCAGAATCGTCCAGAGTGGAGTTTTTAGAAAAAGTTTGAGAGAAGAGTTCAGCCTTAGAGATAGATGAGACGGCAGTGTTGCCGTCAGGACTGAGGAGTGGAAGGAAAGATGAAGAAGTGAAGTTGGAGGAGATGTTTTTGGCTAGATGCCAGAAGTCACGGGAAGAGTTAGAGAAAGCAAGGTTTTGACATTTTCTATTAATGAAAGAATTTTTGGTTAGTCGGAGAATAGATTTGGCACGATTTCGGGCAGAAATGTAAAGTTCATAATTAGCATTAGTTTGAAGGCTCTGGTACCTTTTGTGAGCTACCTCTCTATCATTGACAGCACGAGAACAAGCGTGATTAAACCAAGGCTTTTTTGCGTGATAGAGAAAGAACGAGGAATGTATGCCTCCATTCCAGAGACAATCACCTCTGTGATGCGCTGAGCACACACAGAGGGGTCTCTATCCTGGAAGCAATAATCATTCCACGGGAAATCGGAAAAGTACATCCTCAGGTCGTCCCACCGAGCTGAAGCAAAATGCCAGAAGCATCGCCTCTTCGGTGGGTCCAGAGGGTGTACAGGAGCGATAGGACAGGATGCAGAAATAAGATTGTGATCGGAGGAGCCCAACGGAGAGAACAGTTTGACAGAATAAGCAGAAGGGTTTGAGGTAAGGAAGAGGTCTAGAATGTTGGGCCGATCTCCAAGACGGTCAGGAATACGTGTAGGGTGCTGGACCAACTGCTCTAGGTCGTTGAGGATAGCAAAGTTGTAGGCCTGTTCACCAGGATGGTCAGTGAAAGAGGATGAAAGCCAAAGCTGTTGGTGAAAATTGAAATCTCCTAGGATGGAGATTTCAGTGAAGGGAGAGTGGGTCAAGATGTGCTCCACTTTAAAATTCAAATAGTCAAAGAATTTTACATAGTTGGTAGAGTTAGGTGAGAGATAAACAGCACAGATGTATTTAGTAATAGAATGACAATGAAGTCTTAGCCAGATGGTGGAAAATTCAGAAGAGTCAAGGTTGTGGGCACGAGAGCAAGTGATGTCGTTGCGCACGTAGGCGCAACATCCAGCTTTGGATTGAAATTTAGGATAGAGATAGTAGGAGGGAACAGAGTAGAGATTGCTGTCAGTAGCCTCAGAAACCTGTGTTTCGGTAAGGAAGAGAAGGTGAGGTTTAGAGGAGGAGAGATGATGTTACACAGAATGAAAATTAGAGCGAAGACCGTGAATGTTGCAGAAATTGAGAAGAAAGAGGTTCGAGGAGTTATCAAGACACCTCTCGGGTCGGCAGCCAGAAGGGGAGTCCTCCCTGGGGGAATTTGTGGTCCCCCCCCCAGGCGGGGACTCCGAGGCTTGGTGTATGTGCGCCATTTTGAAATTTTAATTTTGGGAAAAGGTGTAGGAATATGTTGTGTGAATGTAGTGTGGTGTGGATAAAGAGAGGATCTGTCTTTAGAGAGCATGCTGAACTACTCTCCGGTGTTGGTGAGACAATAGGGAAACGGTTAGTGAGGACATGGGAAGGGTCTTTGGAGGGCTTCAGCTCCCTTCTCACCTCCCATATATACCTCACCGGGAGTGGCTTGCGCCCGTTCGGTAGGTGTCTTCCTACCTACTCCAGCCATATATATATATATATATATATATATATATATATATTATATATATATATATATATATATATATATATATATATATATATATATATATATATATATATATATATATATATATATATATATATTTTGCAGTGATTGAAAGTGAACATTTTGACAATAGAAAAGCACCGACTTTTTTTTCAAAAGTTCAATGAGTCAGTTAAGTAGATTATCACAATACAAGTAATGATTACTTAAATATCTTCCTGTACAGTCTGTGTGTTCCCGTGGTTGTGTATATACGTAGAGATCTTTTTGATTAATACTTGGAAATTAACACGTTTTCATTACAAGCTGCTCGTAAAGACTAAATGACATTTTCACAAATTACAATAAGAAATTCTCTCAAATCCTTTTATCAGTGTGATAAGTAGTTATGGCGGGTAGTTTGATATTAAGCGCAATGATGATAATAGCACCGAAGTAATGATGATGATAATGATAACAGTAATTTATAATGTTCAACAAAAGTTATCTTAGCTGTTCACAATATTTGTGGATATCCTCAATATCTGTCACACATCTTAATCACCACTGGTAATTTGAAAAAAATAAAAATAAAATATATATATATATATATATATATATATATATATATATATATATATATATATATATATATATATATATATATATATATATATATATATATATATATATATATATATATATATATATATTAATTAGTCTTCCTGTAAATATTTAAAAATCATTTACTTCATGTCTTCAGGAAGTGTTTCGCCGCTCATCTAAACATGTAACTTGTGCATGTTGGTCATTTGTGTTAAGGTTTATCAGTAAACATCCTCACCTCCAACACCTTGTTGCTTGTGTTCACCTTTGGGGTTGCAATACAAGCCTTCTCATCAATGTTTATCAGTAAACATCCTCACATCTAACATGTTTTTGCTTGTGATTATTTCTGGGAGTCGTAATACATGTATTTTAATCTTTGTTAAAGAAGGATCAGTGGTGGACTAAGAGCTGGAAGGTTTGCCATGTATATCTTCCTCTCTTAAACTCTGGCAGCATAACAGCTATTCATTCAACAGGGTCTAAACTAATAACATATCACTGCTTTCAGCGAGATACAAAGAGGATTAGCATTCACAAATCCAAACTGATTTGATTTGATCATTATCAGATAAAGTAAGCATATGTACAATTTTACGAGGATAAAATTCGAAAGCATATAATCTACAAACCCATAATACACTACTTCCCTTATCCAAGGAGCGCTATCCTCGGGCACTACTACTACTACTCCGGTACCTGCAGCTATAAAGTCGGTGCAATATATGTTTACCCGTCTGTTTGTGCTTCAAATGCCCAATGAAATACAGACTCATTGTGAAGGGAAGCCCATGTAAGTGGCTCTATTTATGTTAACTATTTGTACCTCTCACTGGCATGTATCCTGGGGCGATTCATTGATGCCGAAAACATAATAACAACCGTGAGCCATCCTGCTGTATGTAGTTTTAATATCTGACTGAGGTGGAGGCGGTAAATCACCAGGGGCAGTAATTACCCCCTTAGCTCCCGCATGGCGATGGGGCTGCCGCGCAATCAACTCTCGATATGAATTAGGTAGCTGCAACACAACCACCTCCCCGCCTCAACAGCCGACCACGCTGAACCACCTAAACCCCTCGGTATTATGCAAATATACATGATTTAAAAGATATTTGTAGATTTATTCCATAGCAATGTTCTTCTTTATCTTAGATTTATTTTGGCTTGTATTATCTTCGAAGGAGTTTCATGACCCTATCCCCGTGTCAAGAACTTAGCTTCTGCTGTAGGCAACGAGCTAAGGCCCTATGTTGTTAATGCCCGTGTTGAGTATGGGACAACCTTCTCTTTCATAAAGCGTGGAGCGCTACGGTTTGAAATGTACATCAGGCTACTTCACGTAAGAGTTCCATCCGAAACTAGTTCAGCATGATTTGCGGAAAGAGTATTCAGCTCTCAGCATGTATGGTATAACTGATAACATTGTTTTGCCAGACCTGCAATATACCCTTCAAGTTTTTAGGGAGACTGATAAGTCTCCCTATAGTATATGTAACAACCGTAGACACTTGTATCCTCCCTAGAATAATGGGAAGGCAGTGGCCGGGTGCTCACCTTAGTAACGAACCTTGGAAGACATTTGAGCTTAATATTCGAACGATTTCGAATCTTGTAAGACTCTCGGGGCTCAGAAGTTGGATCAGTTACCATTCGACGCTGAGAGGGTGCGGTGTGGAGACAAGAGGAAAAGCGGCGGTACAATAGTATGTGTCCAGATGGTGTGTACGCGGCCAGGCACCGGGAGAACATCACCTAATGGAAGTGTTCACAGAAAGGGAGTTAAGGTAAGAATATATTAAAATAGTTTATTATGCAGTAACAGACGTGTGGGGTTAGGGGTAATGACGTGTTTAATAACGCTATTTTATTTCATGTTTTGGTACTCCTGTGTAAAGGCGGACACACACTATACGATGCGGCCTGTCCAGCGGCCGAAAAGTGGGCGGGGCTGGAGGCCTGAAGGCAGTGTGTACGGGTGTAATTTGTGCGGCGCGGCCTCACATCATGGCCGGAAGGCCTTCTGTTTATGTTTGTAATTCCGTCCGACGCGGCCCGCGGCCTCACAGTGTGTATGACGTTGCGGCGCGGCCTTGAGGCGGGAATTATCTCAGAGCGACGCTGACAGCCGTGGTGTACACATTATCTACGCTCCACGATGTCTGATGTCTGGATAAATGAAGACTTTTGGATCTGTTTTATTGATCTGTACAAGGGCCATCCATGTTTGTGGACATAAAACATAAATTGCGTTGTTGTCGCTGCGGCGGTTGGGCTCAGAGTGACGGCCGCCGCCCGGCATTCCGTGAGGCCGCCTCATAGTGTGTATGCTTCATCCGGCCGACGAGGCTCCGCCCACTTTCGGCCGCCGGACAGCCGCATCGCATAGTGTGTGTCCGCCTTTATAAAGCTCATAAGGAGTTGATCTGTCTGATTATTGCGTATGACCGTTAAGACTCGTCTTGAGACGTCGTCTTGCAGCATGTCGCAGACATGTTGACAACTATAGTTGGCCGAATGTCCCAGACAGTCGGCAGTCATGCTAGCCGACACCAAGACGCCAAAAAAATATCCTCCCATTCTTGGAGCGTGGGAGCCGATTTGTCAAATGCAAAAGTCGCTGGGTTGTCGTGGCCCAGAGTCGGCAGTGTGAACGGGGCCTGAGCTCCTACCTTTGCTGTCTGACTGAGTTGGTCGGTTGACGTCTGCCGATTACGTCGGTCTGTCGGCTCTTCATGGGCCGTCACCCGAGAAAGGCTCATGACCTCTCCTCTCTCCTCTCAAAATATGGATGAATGGATGGACTCATTTATTTCTCACTCTACCTTAGGTACCCTTGTCATCATCCGTTTTCTTTACTGAAGGTTCTCGCGGCCCCACCGGCGGGGAGGGGGAGACTATGACCACTAAGCACCTCAAGACCCTTACCATCTAACAATATTCAGTGGCATAACAGTCAGTCAGTAAGAGCATACACCGGGGTTGGAGGTTGACAGAAGTAAAGTCGAGAAGAGGAAGAACACGAGGACGCCCCGAGGATGTGTGAGGGTTTATTATACCGAAGCACTAGTTAGGAAGTAGTGTTATACCGAAGCAGTTTGAAAGTTAGTACAAGAGATTGACTTTAAGCAGAGGCACGCCAGTCCTCGTCGACAGACCGACTCGGTCGGCTAGATTTCGATCGCCGATAGAGTCGGTCTGTCGGCATCCTGCTACGGGCCGCCAATAGGCTTAGCCTGTGCTCCCCGCGCAGGGAGGAGCATTTTGCACTCTTAGCGGGCTGTCTCAGGACAAGGGCCCGTTTCCTTTGTGATAATAGTGGATAAATATTTAAAAGAAAAAAATGACTAAGCATGTGTAGGACATTCTCGTCTCTTGGGGATAAAGCCGCATAGAGTACTTTTACACGAAAATGGTGGTCTCTGGATCGGAATCTGTTCACACAGTAATTTGGTTGGTTAAAGTCTAGAAACTATCAATCAATCAGTTTTGTTATCTTCTTTATCTCGGTGAAAACTTTGTAGGTTACAGGGAAAGTAATAATTGGTCGGCGGTTTTAAGTCGTCACATTTTTTGTGTGAATTTATGTAATGGTGACATTTTTTTTCCATATTCGAGAAACTCTTACTCTGCAAGCTAGTTTATTAAGTATGGAATTGTCTTCATCCTTGATTAGGTTTATAGGTAGCTCATGTATGCTTCACCTCTGCTCTGCTCATTCCTTTCAAAACTTTTTTTACGTCCAAGTTCGTGAATCATTCTCCTCACTGCCAATGCTCCTGCCCATCTTAATTTGATCATGGCACGATGGGGTGTAGAATTTCCTCAAAGTTAAGGTTTGCTATATGTTTCATCTAGTACATTAGTTCAGGTGACATAATGCTCTGCTGTCTTCACAAGAATGCCATGTGATCGCCACAAAGGAGGATAAGACAGCCTAATAGTGTTCTTTATCAATTCATTGTTTTTAAAAATCTGCCACATCAATATATTGTGATAGAAATAGGGTAAGTTTTTGACTGAAGAAATAAACCCAAAAAGTCAAAAGTAGCAGCAACATTTGGCTGATAAGTGGGAGATAACAATACAGATACACTGGGCCTGATAGAAATATTCCAGTATGTATTAAACTAAATCAAACCAGTCTAACTTATCATAATCAGCATGAGCATTAACCACTGCATTATCATCACAGTAGTTTTTTTTTTTTTTAAGTCAGCACATTAATTGTGGTCGAGTGCTCCATGAGAGGTAAGTTTTATTTTGTTTGTTTGGTATAAGAGGTATACTGGAACCTTTGGTTAATCATTATTTATCTAGGAGCTAATCAACACAAAAGAACTTAGATGTATAGGTGTGTCAACTAGCATGTTACCTGTTGCTATTTACATTTTTCAGATTTATCATAAACATAAGCTGCTTTTATTTATAACAAAAGAAAAGTGCATGATGCAATCCAGGCCTACATATGCCGCTGTGGTATGGTCATCATACAGAGAGAAGTATATAAAAATAATAGAGGATTCAAATACTGAAGTCAGATTGATGCCTTGTCTAGCACAATAATTATATAGTGCATGAGGAGAGGTTGGTGAAATTTAACATTGGTCAGCAGATTAGAAATAAGAACAGACCAATATGCTAGTGTGTTGCATGGCAAGCTTGATGGGTTGTATGATTTGGCTGGGATGTGGCAGATGGACCTCAATGCCAGGAAGTGTAGTATGAAGCTCAATGTCAGGAAGAGTATGCGAGTGTAGAAAGAAATAACCCCCTACAAAAATACTCTGACACTACCCTTAGCAAGTCTACTTGTGAGAGAGACATAAATTTTGTGAGCTCTGTGAGTTTTGTGAGTCCAACGAACCACTGCAATTATTCAAAAAATTGCTCATATATAATCACATCACATCTATCAGCCTGCCCTGAAGTCTGCTCTTCTGAACTCAATCATGGTAGAGGCTGTGCTGTCCTCACTCCTGCCAGTATACTGCCCGTGCCTGCCTCGATCCTCCCAGCCTTCCTTCTTCCAAGGTATTCTAAAATGTTCAGCTTGTTGTATACATTGTGAAAATCAGTCTGGAATTTTGATGATACAGAGATGACACAAGTGAACAAAGTCTACAAAATATATTGATTCATGGTACTTTCTACAGTGAAACTCAAAAATATGCAAAACCTCAATTTAATGGCAGCTGTCTCTAGATTTGAATTTTGATATAGTTATCTAACAATACAAATCATGATTAATATGCAGTAAAAACAGCTGGAAATGTTTATAGGTCTTCAAAATTGTACTAAGTAATAACTCAGGCAGCCTCTGGAGAAATATTATAAGCATCTAGTTTCAAAAGATACAAATTATTTTAAGTTACAGCTTATTGAATGTATTGTGCAGTGACATAACAAACCTATAGTACACAGCTGTCCTGATAACTCACTTTTTTTTTCCAAATTTTGCAACATCCATGATCTTTGCTTCAGCTTCCATCCTGTAGAACATCATCTCTCCTCTTTTACCTCCTCTTCCTTTACCTCTTCTTCTTAACTGAAACACGGGTCTCTGGGGCTACTGACAGTAATCGTCAATAGTGATGGTAGGCTTTCTTGGGGGGTTTCTTGGACAACTCCAGTCCATTAGTGGCTGCCGTGATGTATGTCTCTCGCTATCTTCATCCCAGCTTTCAATCCAAGCTGGATGCTGCATCTATGTATGCCAAGATGGCACTTCCTCTAGTGCCCATGACCTTGATCCTACAGAATTTTCCACCATTTGTCTAAGACTTCTGTCATACTCCATATGAGGACAGAAAAGACCCTTGTATGTGGACAGCATGTGTGAGGGGGAATAGAACTGGTGAAAACGATACAAATGCATAACCTCGAAGAATCTGATTTAGCAAGAGAGGAAATAAGTTTTCAGTTAATGTTTTGAGTTAAGGATAGACAGAGAATATTTAGTGTAGAGGAAAGGGACCGCTGAGTGTGGTCGAAGACTAGGGAATAGACGATGGAATTTGTTCAGTTGATAGGCGGATAAATTGAATTTTCCTCAGAGAGGGAAATAAAATAGTCGTACAGAATACAGGTGCTGAGAGGTTTAGGGGAAGACAGTGGCAGGATTACCATAGCAAAGATAGATTAGCTTGAAAGGAAACACGATATAAAAACAGAGGGATAGAATTCCGAACATCTGTTCCCTATTCTATGACAACACTCAGCTGTCCACTTAAACAATAAACATATTTGGTCTATCCTCAACTCATAATTTCATCTCACCTCTTCCTAAATCAGCTTCTTTGAAGTTGTGTGTTCTGTATTAGTCTTTCAGTTTTTTACCCCTCACAAATGATATCCAGGGGCCTTGTCTGTCCTCGTATGGAGAGCGCATTTCATATAGGAGGGGCTTCACTCACATAGCTGTTTTGGACTCGATGGAGTCAAACCTAAACTCTCTTCTTCTATAGCAAACTCTGCTGCAATGTTGCCCTCTGTCTTCTACAGACATTTTCATGATGATTGCCCTTCTAAGCTTGCTAACTACATGCCTCCACCTCTACTGTGGTCCCTTTTTACATAACGTTCTACTCGTCTCTATACTATCCTAATTCCTTATGCAGGTTAACTCCAGAGCAGCCCTCCTTCATCTATTTCCTCCTGCCTATCTAGACACTTCTCCATTTGAGATCAACCACTCTCTTCTGGCCTCTCATTTTTTACTCATGTTGGAACAGAGAGGCAGTGGCTGAATGGTTAGTGTGCAGGTCCTGCGTTCACCAAGTTCTGGACAATGCGGGTTCAAATCTTCTGCTACCACCTGGGATTTTTCAGTCATTGCCAAGTGACATAAGGCTACCCACGTGCTGTCCTGAAGATCACCTATCTACCCCAACTCTAGAGGAACTGTCCAAGTGAATCAAGAATGAGCTCCGGCGGGCAGCATGAGCCAAGAAGAAATGGTGCTGCTATAAACACTTCCCTGCGCCATGACGGGCTTGGGTCAACCACCAGGCCCCTGAAGAAAGCCTACCAGCGCTATAGGTCAGAGTGTAAAGAAAAAAAAACTTGGCTCGGAGTTTGTCAGCTCTTTTGGGGAACAGTGCCAGATGTTTGACTGGCAACTGGATTGTCCTTACACTGTGAACTACACATCTCTATCCAGATTGGTACAGGTGCTTATTGGAGGGTTGCAACACCTGGCCACACCTGAAAGAAAGTAACACCAATATTAGAATAGCCCTCCACCCTCGACATGCTGCAATGTCATTAAAAACTTTAATTTGATTGTTACAAAGGTTTTACTAATGCATTTGTTATTCATTAATATACTGATGGGATAATTAATCTTGTTTTATTTTATAATTGTTCCAGTTCTTCTCCAGAGCCACTGACCTTTTTTTTTGTTAATCTTAGACCTACTTATATATTCCTTACCAATTTTTGTCACATAAGTAGCAACACTCCACTATCCCTATGCTCAGGGAAATGGCTTATTAAATCAATTTGTATAATCAGAATTTCTAATTAATGTGACTGGAGGAAATATAAGAAAAGCAAATGGCAAACTGACTAAAGTTCCTGGAAATATACCTATGATCAGTGGCAGTAAACAAATGAAACAGAAAACCTGATGGAGTACAAAGATTAGGAAGAAAACTACGTAGATGACAGAGCTGGGATAACTGAGCTTAAAATTGTCTGATATCTGATCTAAATCTAGCATGGACAAGCTGGAAGAACAGCAGAAACATGAACACAACCAGTAGACTGGGCATTGGCAGATACCAGTTGTTTGCTCTTGTGAATGTCACGAATAATATGGAAGAGGTAGTTACGTACGTAAAGAATTTACCTACATGGAATTGTACAACAGTCAGGGTGGCCAAGAGGAAGGTGGCGAGTATGTTTTGCTGTATTTGGAAAGTCCCAGTGTAACTGTAGATAAGTAAATAAAGAAAACGAAATGTGTAGGAGTAAATCATGATGAGAAGCCTTTGAAAAGACCTTATAATTAGTTCACAAATTCCTATACTTGAGTTTAATAAAGTAGCTCAAGTATATACAAAATGCTTTCAGAATCAGAATTCCCAAAGCCTGAATAAATGTTGGTGGGCAGGAACACATTCACATAAAGGCTGTGTACCATGCGGGTTACCCAAAGTCTACTTCCCACGGTCTCCTGAATGTGTGTGCCTGTGTTAAAAACTCAGCCCACCTAGCTGTTCATCCTCCCTTTCAGGATGCTTGATAAATGGAAACCTGGGGAAGGTAAACTCTGGTTTTCATCATATTCATTCTCTAACCAATCATCAGGTTCTGTGTTGTTCCTCCACAACTACTGTTGCTATAGTCTTACTGAATTATTTTGAAGAAAAAAAATATATATCAAGGAGATTACACAGTTTGAAAGTATTCAGGTCTGAAGATAAATATGAAGAAAACTAATGACCCTCCTTCAAAGCCTGTATGCCGTCAGTATTACTAGGAATACAGTCTCCAGGAGTGACATGCAGCAATACTTGTATTTATAATAGTTTCACTAACAAAAATATACTTAAAAGGCCCTTGTTTGGGAACTATGACAAACTGCAACATATTGTTTTTGTTTCACTAACAAAAATACACTCAAAAGGCCCTTGTTTGGGAACTATGACAAACTGCAACATATTGTTTTTAAGTTACCATTTGCAAAGGTTAAGGAGTCAAATATTATTAGTTATTGCCCTCTGACTGGTCCGTCTAATACTTAATGGCCCATATAATTATAAATGATCAGACGGGATGGCCCAGGCTAGGCACATCTGTGGTGTTGTGAACAATTATTAAGGTTGCGTCACCACACTAATAAATTTGATAACATTGTCGTGTTCAAAATTCGAGCCAGTTAACTTACGGTGCAACTGTGCCAAATTTGACCTGTCCAGCCCACTCCTGAGTCCTGACCCCCGGATTGCCACTCAAGTGTCGGTCCCTGGCAACAAGTACCTAACCATCTCGTTACTATCCTCTGGGAATAAACATGCATTGTACGGGATAGAAGGCCAGCAGTGCATGTCTATGTGTCATATGACAAGACCCAAACAAGTAAACAGCAATCACGATGCTAACTTTGGTCCGTGTCGCAGTAAAGATTCCACTGTTCCAAAATGTCCCTGCCTAGACACACGACCCAGCTGGCCTATTCATACGAACGAAATGCAGCCCATGATCAGGATCACTGATAACCCAGGGCAATGACTAGTTAACTATCTCCCTCCCCCGATGCACCTTCATAATGGCTGCTCAGCATTTCATGCAAATGAAGATAATGAACAATAAGCAAAATATATACTAGGGTAAAATTCTTTGTGTAATTAGATTTATATATTAATATTTTCACCTGGTTAGGTCTACCTCTTTATCAGTCTACCTACCTATAGAAAATCCACTTCCATACGTTTGTGTGTGTGTGTGTGTGTGTGTGTGTGTGTGTGTTAAGCAGTGACAATCACTAACCTGCAGCAACTGCTGGATCATTCAGTCCAGCCTGGCTGTCGTTCAGTCATCCCGGGGAGTGTCTGTTCAGCCGCTCGTCTGCTGGGGGTATATAAAAAAGTATATACCTGTGTGATATACCTATGTGGAGAAAAGGAATAGCCTATATGCTAGACAATCCTTCCAGGCTGTGTTATTGTATAAAAAACATTTATTCTAGAAAGGTTTTATTTTATGGTGTTTTTCACACACCATTTATAAATGAAAAGCATATTCAGGAAATAAAATATACTGACAAGGAAAGGGTAACAGCGTGGCAACAAATCGACTCACTGGGGCCTCGCCCGCTGCACCACGACATCTGAACCAAGGAGGCTTGCCTACCCTTGATATAAACCGTTCACTGACGCACCGCTGAGCTACAGTCACCAGTCTCACACACACACACACACACACACACACACATCGATGTACGGGACACGACGGTCTGTTAGTGTTCTGGGAATGTCTTAAACTCACCCATATGTCTGCATCCCTAATTAATTAAGTCGCGTTGTGGTGTTTTTTGCTTTATTTTTGAGCACATATCGGCAGCAAAATGATGGAAGAGGTGCCACTCACCCATGCGGTCAGCAAATTATGATGGGCCGGGAGGGAGGACTACAGTTTAACGCAAAGCCAGGCACATTACCTCGCCAGTGCATCTGCAAGACTGTGGTCTGTTAACTGCAAGGATACTACATAGTCCCCATGCTTGGATATAGAGCCTTCTAGAATTCTTGATTACCAGACATCTAGCAACTACCCACGAACCGAAGCTTCAACCACCGGTTCAGTTTCCCGTTCGCCGCAAGGCATCTCGCGTAGTGACTTGTCTGGGTGTTGTTATTAGGCTCTCAGTCGCCTGGAGAGGTGCCACAACACAGCAAATGATCGTACTGGATCTCTCAGTGTGTGTTCAGAAGAGGACACAAAGGCTACTTGAACATGGAAATTAGGCCTCTGCGAGGTTCCTTCCTTATCGCCCTTGTACCAGTGTGTGTGTAGGGGGGGGGGGGGTAAGGACTGAATGGAGGATGTTGCCGTCTGACGATCATTAGAATGTTAATCTATTAACATTGTGCCAAGAAAGAGATTGACAAATTTCCTAATATACAAAGTTCAAATATTAAAGTCGAGCTACAGTGAACGGATAAGATATTTTCGAGAATAAGGCTTGTCAGCGTGAAGCGTGATGTTTTCTTATTAACATATAGACTACTACTACTGGATTCATTCATATTATTTAACGGTTAATAACACCATCCGGCGTGCCTCCTGCCGCTGATTTACTGATTGAATAGTCAACATTCATTACTGTTGGCTTGTTAGGTATTTGGTTGGAACAGTTGCCATGACAACATAACGTCATATATAGACTGTGTGTGTGTGTGTGTGTGTGTGTGTGTGTGTGTGTGTGCCACGCACGCCAAACAAGCCTGATTGAGAATGACACGTGTAGAAAAGCTTAAAAATTCGGACACTTGAATCTTAGTCATGCGTTCTTTTTCAATCTGTGCTAACATTGTCAAATCTTATCAAAAACATCTAAATACAAATATAATTATTCAAACATATTAGCGTCCACCTGAATTCGATTAGCATTGAATATTCTATCAACAAAGATCAAGTGCTGCGTGACTGTCACGGTGACTGCACAGGATGCTTCATAATGAAAAAACCTGCTCGGGACTCACCTGCTGGAAGCTGAAGGGCATGACGCGGGTGTCGGAGGAGCCGCCGCCCCGCCTGGAGCCGCGGTGCCGCCTCGCCGCTCGTCTCGTCGGGAATGCAGATTTACTTCCTCGTGAAGCGGTGCTCCAGGCCTGGGTCGAGCACCGATTCGAAAGTATTAGTTGAACCCATAAAGAAAATTGGCAAGCTGTTTCTATTTTTAACTTTAATGCCCATCTTAGGTCCTCCCCTCCCATACACATACTCGTACATAAAAATGCCCTCCTGTGTGTTCAGACGTTCCCAGAATTATTGAGTAAGCGGCAAGGAGCACCTGATAGCTATGAGTATGAGAGAGAGAGAGAGAGAGAGAGAGAGAGAGAGAGAGAGAGAGAGAGAGAGAGAGAGAGAGAGAGAGAGAGAGAGAGAGAGAGAGAGAGAGAGAGAGAGAGAGAGAGAATTATCCGTAATTGGCAAAATAACATTATCTCAGGGCGCCTCCAAGCACACGCACACACACACACATACACACACACACACAGTCATATCCATGCGCCCTGAGGGAAGGGTGAGGGGGCCCCCATTTTGCTTCTTAATTGTGCGGCGAGTATAGTTACTTATAATTATAGTTAAATGGTTAGTTTAATAGATAGTTCAATAGTTAGTTTGTTAGATCGTTAGATGGTTAATTACTAGAAGTTAGTTAGTTAGGTAGTTAAATCAGTAGACACTAGGAGATTCAAGGGAGTATACGCTACAGCTGAGCCTGGCCGCGGTGCTCATCTCCTCATTGGCTTCTGGGCTTGTGGTATATATATAAACCACAGTTTACTTCTCCAGGTTTCTCCAGGTAAGTACTCATTTGTCGACCAGCCAGAAAAGGAGGGCAAACAGCAGGCTGGGCTGGGCGCCGATTACTTAGGCCGGGATTCGAACCCAGGCCCTCAGATTAGTAGTCAAGCATTTTAACCAGTTCACCACGAAGGCACCGATCATAGCTTTATTTCAAGTTATATTTCTACGAAAAATCTAAGCCCGTATTGTGCTATTGTTGCACATAATTTGAATATTATCCAAAGGGCATTACTGCATAGGAAAGATGTAATTCACGTATATATATATATATATATATATATATATATATATATATATATATATATATATATATATATATATATATATATATATATATATATATATATATATATATTTTTATTTTTTTTTTTTTTTTACGTTGCGGCCTATTGCGCCGGTAGGCTTCTTCCCGGAGGGGCCTGATGGTCGGCCCAAGTCTTCTTCCCGGTGGGGCCTGATGGTCGGCCCAGCCCGTTTTGGCACAGGCGAGTGTTTATAGTGGCGCCATCTTGTATTGGCTCATGCTGCCCCCCGGAACTCGTTCTTGATTCGCTTGGACGGCTTCCTCTAGAGTCCGGGTTGATGGGTGGTCTTCAGGACAGCATGTGGGTAGTTTTAAGCCACTCGGCGGTGACTGAAAAATCCGAGGTGGTAGCGTGGGGATTCGAACCCGCGTCGTCCATCACGCGGTGAATGTGGGCCCACTAGTAGTAGTAGTAGTAGTAGTAGTAGTAGTAGTAGTAGTAGGAGGAGGAGGAGGAGGAAGAAACATGTAAACATGTAAACATGGACGAGCAGGCAGCAGAAAGCCTATTGGCTCATTGCGGGACTGCCTGCTTTCAGTGATTTAATCAATTCATCAGCCATAGGAGTGGCTTACGGGAAGGATTAAAGCACTTCTGGAGGAGGAGGAGGAGGAGGAGGAGGAGGATAATGAAAAGAAGAGGATGAAGAGAAGATGAAGAGGGAGAGGAGGTGAATGGAAGGGGAAGGGGGTGGAGAATACCTTATGCACTGAGACGGACTTGGCCTTCCTGTACTTGTGGAAGAGGTGCTTCCCGATGAAGGTGAAGGGCGGGAGGGTCTTCCAGCAGGTCTTGACGGTGCAGGAGCCCGACACGCCGTGGCACTTGCACTCCGTCCTCATCCCGCTCCGCACCGCCTGGGGGCAAGACCCGGGTTAGTGCTTCACGCCAACATGGGGACACGGCACCCCCTTGGCACCCCTGGAGCTGCACTCCCCCCTTCCCCCACCGCCCCATAGAAAAGGAAGTGTTATCCATTTCGCGATGATTGTAGTAATGAAAAAAAATGATAGCAATAATAATAATAATAATAATAATAATAATAATAATAATAATAATAATAATAATAATAATAATACGTGTTATTATTATTATTATTATTATTATTATTATTATTATTATTATTATTATCATTATCTTTATTAGCAGGTGTTGTTATTGGTGGTGGTGGTGATGGCGGTGATGGTTCTGCTGTCGCTGCTGTCCTTGCTTCTGCTACTCTTGTTATACTGATAGAGCAGCCGTCAGGATGAAAGGCAGCTATACAATCGTTCTATTCATAAGCGGGTGCATACGCTATAGCTGCGCGTGCTGCGGTGCTCATCTCTGTACCTTTGGCCTTTTGAGTCTGTGTTAAGTAAGAACCCAATACCCCGGGACACGGGCCAATGTGATATCCGGGATTGCCACAGTTTACCTTCCCCAGGTTTCCCCAGGTACCAATTTATCGACCAGCCCGGAAGGGAGGATGAACAGCTGGGTGAGCTGCACGCCGACTGCCCGGGCCAGGATTCGAATCCAGGCGCGCTGACCACTGCTCCACGGATGCGCATATTATTCTTAGCAGCAATATTAATATGCTCAAAAGGAAAAGTATTAAGAAAATAGTGCTAGAAGAGAGATAACTAAAGTACCTTTAGTAACAATTATTACACTTCTAACAGCCACATGTGCAAAGGAAAAAATTGGAGAACAGTGGCAGCAGGGACAAGTAGGGCAACAATATGCAAATTTTCTAAGCAAGAACAGTTTCTGGTGAGCATGCACGGAGCCGCCACTGCCTTGTGGAGGCGGCGCCCCGGACACTAACCCTGCGTCCCGCCCGGTTGTTGTGCAGGTTCATGAGGGCGCGGCCGTCCCCCTCCACCTCGCGGGCGTCCAGGAACTTCTTCGCGAACCTGACCCCGAACCTGCAAGCGGCCGGGAGGAGGAAGGAGCAAGGGGCCGATGAGTATGGGGCTGCGTGCGTAACTTGTTGAGTCTGTCTCATTATTGTGAGTGTTGGTATATCAGTATTTGGGTGTCCTGTGTATGAAAGTACGCTGTTTGGTGTACATGCACACGTAAGCTTGCTTCATTCTGAATGCCCCGCGCTTATCATCTTTCATATATGTTGTATTGGGGCATGCATTGACAGTAAGTCTGTGATATATATGTCCAGGAGAATGAAGAGTTCAAACAGGACATTCTTAACATGCACCTCTCACCTAATGTCGGCGCTGCAGCCGCCCCATTTCCACCCGGAAGAACTGTACCGCCCTCGCCTGCGGTCGTCACAGCCACAGGTGGAGATGTTGCCACGAAAGCAGGCGGTCGTGACGCTGTGGGTGACTCCCGCGCTGGTCACCGCATACATGTAGGCGGCCTCGCGGCTCCCTGTGGATACCAGTGAGAGGATTGGTGAGGGAGAACAGGTGAGGGCCTTCAGAGGTGCACCATCGCTCACTGCACTGAACTGTTCGTATTTGTCAATAACTAACCTGACATCCATTAATATTTATGTTTTTTAGAAGCATAGCTGTCATAATTCACAAGAGATTGATACACTAGGAACTTTCCTTTGTTGAGAAAAAAAATGTCAAGGAAGCCTTCAGCCATCCAGGTAACCACACCAAGAAGTCATTGTATATTCTTTTCCGTAGATCAACACAACTGAGTTACGACAAATCAGATCATGTTCGCTGTTACTTATTTATGAATTCCTGAAAAAACTAATGAACATCAAGACAATTATTTGATTCCAAGACATTCTTTGCGTGTAATGCGGCGTTCGGAAGAAGCGGGTGAAGGACTGCTGCCCCAGGCCACCGGTGCGGCAATAACCCAGCAATGCCACATTCAAGGGCGGCCTGTCTGCGTGTGTTTGCCTTTTTCGTCATAATCACCGGGCGGCCCCTCGATGGTGATGTCCCGAGGGCTGATGGCGGGAGCAGCAGCACTGAAGAGTTCTGTGGCGTTATGTTTAACGTCTTGCCTCCACGGGATTATATGCCAAAAATGACCCACAGTTTGCTGCCTGCACTTCATGTCAGGCATGTATGGCGTCGCAGAATCACATAAGCCATGTGAGGTATTCTCGTCACAGATTTCATGCGGATACTTGCTGATGGGCCGTTACAACGCCAGAAAACGGGCACACAGATAAAGAAACCCAACCGGTTCTGGCACCAGCGCTACGAGTGATTTAGATACAAAATTGTAGGGGACGCGTGGCTGGTGGGGCTGAGGCCGGCCATTAAGGGGGTGACTGGGCTTGCTGGGGAGGGGGAGGAGGCGGCCTACAGCATGATTGACGGGCGGCCACTTTTGATGCTCACCCAA
Source organism: Eriocheir sinensis (assembly GCF_024679095.1). Classification (NCBI taxonomy): domain Eukaryota; kingdom Metazoa; phylum Arthropoda; class Malacostraca; order Decapoda; family Varunidae; genus Eriocheir; species Eriocheir sinensis. Next base: position 37,561,614 of record NC_066509.1, read on the forward strand.
CTAGCTCCTTCAAGGCATGACATTTATTACTAATAAATTTTACTTTCGGTGCAATGATGGCCACGCTGACCACACACTGGCTCCCTCCCCTCCCCTCAGAGATGGGTGTGGCCAGCGCTGGTGGAAGTCGAGAGTGAACTCAGAAAGACCCAGTATTTATATATTTTGCATCTTACGAAAGCTGTAAAAGTTGTCTGATAATATGAAAACATACATGAACTTTAGCGTTCATAATTAATGTGTTCAGTTAATGTGCATCTGCCACTGAAAGAGGAGCTGCGCCCCCAGCACAAACTACGCCACCGGGCGGATGGCAGGGCGGGTGTTTTCTTGTCCCCGGCCATACAGGCTTCGTGATGCGACAAATGATCTGGTTCAGTCCGGGGCCCCATCCTGCCCTGCTCAACTCACTCCCCTTGGTTTTTGTAAGATAATGTCCGCGGGCAGCGAGCCTCATTGGTGGCTTTTGTGCCAGATTCCCTCCGTTAGAAAAGGATCATCCAGGAGAATGTACCGTAACTGATTGTTAAGACTGGAGGCACAAAAGACTTTCTTCATTGACTGTCCACAACGCTTTCACAACGAGGGGGTGCAGGCCAGTCCCTGAATAGTGAACATGTCACGCAGTAAATCGGTCTGCAGATCATCTTCGAGAGGAGTTTTGAGCAAGTTGAAAGTTACATGAACACGGACACGTAGTTGGTAAACACTCATAACAAACCTGCTCATCTTGTAGGAAGGTTTACGAGAAGAGTGTTGTTCGGTGAAGAAATATGGCAAGCTGACCATGTCCTGGGGGGATCTTACCAGGCTAATGGACCTTTGAATTGGGTTTTAGAGAACAAAAATGACAATCGGTACAAAACGAGGATTACATGCTATTACGTAAACAAATAGAGCTGAGGGCAAAGAAGGAGATAAGTAGGGGGAGCAGGGGCTCAGGCAGGGAGCAGTGAAAGAGACGTGAAAAGGAACGGTGCGCACGTGTTGAGGGGACGAAGCAACCCTTGTGGGGCGCTGTGTGCTCACCCTTGCCCGGCGGCGGGAGAATAATGGGGACACGGTCGCTGAGAGCCTCTGGGAGCGGGGATGGCTTGCTGATATGTCGCAAGGGTTAATCCCATGCTCAAGTGCGGAGAAAGGTTACATATACCTTCCCCTCCACGACAGCTTAATGGTCAGGGATGCAATGCAGTACGTGCAGCTCGGGCTACTTTAAGAGGTTCATCTGGAGTTTTAGAAGCCCAGAAACATGAATGACTATATCGCCTTACTCTTATATTATGATTATTACATATGATCCTGAGCGACAGAAGTACAAGTAACATCCTGACGAGTGAGAACGAGGGTGTTACTGTCACGGTGCTCGCTTCCATCTTTGTGTTAGTAAGTGCCATACAAGCTGCATAATATCAATCAATGTCTGAAATGTGTAGTTTAGAAAAGCATGGATGAAACCTCGCCAGCCATTATTAACTGACCCACAAGAACGATGTGGCCGAACGCGCTGCTGCTGGTAGACGCGAGGGAGCAGTTCCACCGATGATGCTGGAACTGCCGCTGGCACTCTCGCAGGCCCGCCCTCGCACCTTCACTGATGGCCACCATGGCGTCAGGCGCCCGCGTACAGATGCGGCTCTGGCGGGGCGTGAGGCCGGGCACCCGCGAGCACAGCAGGTGGGCGCCCAGGACCCCCGCTGACGACACCGTCCTGGGGGAAAGGAAAGATGGGGTGAGGGGGAGGCAGATTAAGTATACGTTAGTGTTGGGACGACCTGCAATGCATCATGATGTGAAGCGCCACCACACACGAACTTACGCCACACGACTCTACGCACTATGTCATTGTCCGAACCTTTTCAAACCATGTGTGGGCTACCATGTACTTCCCCAGACCAGCCTTGCGTCCCGATACACCCATGACAAAAACGAGTATGCAGACACTGACATTACTCGTCATCGTCTGGCGCATTGCTACCATCATCCCAACCTCCACATTGCCTGTTTCGGAATATCGACGTCGAGCACGTAGCAACTCACCATTACGGCGAAGATTGAGGGATACATCATACACGCACGCTGCATAACTAAGTCGGTTTCATTCTTTAGCCTGTTCAAAAGTAAGGGATGGACTACACTGCATACTATTTGTGCTGCTTCTCGAGAAAAATAGTAAACACTATTGTTTTCTTTAAAAAAATATCTCAGCTTTAAAGGACTACAAAGCTACGTGTGCCAGTCTTTCCTCTCCAGGGCCCGGGGTGGCCCAGGCTCACCGGGGCCGCATGGTGGGGCCGCGGTGCCCGATCATGGGTATTAGGATGCCGGACAGATGACCGCCCCGAGGCTGCCGGCGAGTGGAGGGTTGGACTTAATGACCAGGGAAGTTTGCCCTATACTTAGCGGCCGTGAAGCTCTTTGATTGCCGGGGGTGTTGCGCCATCCCTGCGTGTATCGCCGAGGGAGGAGGGAATCTCCGCCACGATTAGCATAACAGAGGAGTCGGTCAAGTGTAAACGCGCCACCTCAGCTGTCTGCTAGCGGCGGTGTACTCGTGTTTTGTATTGCTTTCTGGGGCCGAGTTCCTACAATACTTTTGTCCCCTAATATTAATGTCATCACAATGCTTCTGAAAACACTGTATTACCTCAATTGCTATTTCCATAAATAAATGGCCGCCATCAAGTATAGCAGAGTGGTAGGGCGACGCCTTGGATGCGCTGCGTCAGCCCTCACTCTTGACAATCCTTCTAGTTCATTTCTCACGTAGTTTTAAGTAATTCCAGCCGAATACTCACAGAACGTGCCTCGTGTGACACACTTGTTAGCTCACTGAACAGCGTCCCTCCTAACTAGCCTTGATATTTTCAGTGAGCCAATTCGTACACGTGATGTCACTCGTCGCCGTGCAGGGCAGCTCACCGCCAGTGATTGTAAACACTTCCTGTCCAACCTTGAAACTGATATCTACATTCCGTGTTTCTTTAACAGTAGTTTATGCCACTTGATATTTTTGACACCAGTAATGACATGCTTTTGGCAGTGTTGTAAAGTGTTTTCCTCTTAAAATGGCTCTATTTTTAATTGATTTGCTGTCGAATTTACGAAGAAAAGTAAGGTGAATTGAAACCTGCTGCATAGCCAGAATCTTGACTTTAAGGCCCAACGATTGCAAAAAAGTAACAAAATAACTTGCAGTTCCAGGTAAGATTAAGATGCAGGAAAAAGGGATACAGGAATTATCAAGTTTCGAATCCTGCCGTGGCCGGTCGGCGTGCAACTCACCCAGCTGTTCATTCCACCTTTCGGGATGGTTGATAAATGGGCACCTGGGGAAACCTGGGGAAGCCAAACTGAGATACCTCGGATGTCACGCTGGCTCGTGTCCCGCGGTGATGGGTTCGTAGCCACTACAGGCTCAAGGACCAATGCGACGGATATGTATATCGAGGACATACATATCCGGATGTCCCCAAATATACCTTACTTCTATGTAGCCATTTATGCCTGATCTGTACCGAGATGTGTGAATTAATCCCGGAATACGTGCTCTCGCGGCGGCGAAAATCAACTTCAGAGCATAATGATATGTACGAGAAGTGTAAATACTCTTGCTGGGTGTTGTCTTCAGCCTCCCGGGTGTGACGTGAGCCGCGCACCGCAGGGATAGGAGATTGTCAGCTCGTCAGTGCATCTTAAGACTAAATGAATAAAAGTATCAGTGTATCTTTAACTTAATAACTTACTGTCGAGAGAGAGAGAGAGAGAGAGAGAGAGAGAGAGAGAGAGAGAGAGAGAGAGAGAGAGAGAGAGAGAGAGAGAGAGAGAGAGAGAGAGAGAGAGAGAGAGAGAGAGAGAGAGAGAGAGCATCCTATCATCATGTACTACCACAAAACCCATTCCTCGTGATCCTCCATGAATTTGTGATGATTTTCTTTTCTCCTATTTTGGGCAATCCTAGTCACAGGGCGCCTCGTTTGTTTGTTCTCCGTCCCGGGATGGCCTGGCATAAGGGGCGGGGCGGTTCTGGGGGCTGGAGGGGAGGGCTGAGGGGTCGGCGGGGCAGGGCGAGAGTTGGTGTCGGAGGGAGGGTGGAGCTTTGGGTGGACGATGGGTGGAAGTTATTAGTGGGAGGAAGTGGATGCTGTGGACGGGTAGACGTTGGTGAAGGGATGGAGGAAGGGAGAGACTGATAGTGGAAGATGTAAATAAACGTAGGGTGGAGGTTGTTGGTGGAGGGATGGATGGATCGGTGGAAGGTGGTGAAGTGAGAGTGATGGTCGAGAAGCCGTAGCGATCGCGTAAAAAAAAAAAAAAAAAAAATGAAACCACTGTTATCCAAGAAATCTAGTCCTTGTTATGCCACGCTAGGGCTTCAGGAAAGGCATGCTCAGGTAAAATGTTTTCCGTACATTTCCAGGTAGGCACACCTCTAGGATGCCAGGGGTACGGACGCCCTCCGCTGCCTGAAGCTACAACTTCCATTAATTAAACTTCTCCTTTTTCAATATTTTTTTCTACTAAATGAAGTTCAACAACTGATGAATAAAACATTTATTCAGTTACTGCGTCAGCGTCTTGCACATCGTTTGAGCATTAATTGGCTGGTCTGCTGGGCTGTCTGAACAGCCATCCTCAGAAGTACCTCGTCGGTTCATTATTTCAAGCCATCATCGCTTCGCCTGGGCAGAAAAAAAGGGCCTCGCAAACCACGGAGCCTTGGTGTGGAGGCAGCTGTCCACCTATACGCTTTATTATCGTCCGCCTCCTTCCACGTAGGTCATATCAGAAACCGATGTTACTGTTGTGATTTTAACCAATGCATAGGAACATTGATATAGTCCTGATGAAGTTTACATATTTCCTTTTAATATTATTTCATTATTATACTTAATTAAAATTTTCAACTTTCCAGTGGTGTCTTTTCTTATGAGAGCTAATTGGTCTGGTGCGTACAAATTGGTAAACATATCCCACTGCAAGACTCCACTGAACGCACACGACGCCCCAGCACTGCGTAGCGACAGACTATACGCATCAGATCGTCACTTCTACGTACAGACAACTACACGCCAAATGGCGGGAAGCACACAGCTCCTGGCATTGTTGGGAGGCTATCAAATTGGTCAGGAAGATGACACTTGAAATAAAACGCGGTCGCAGTACGAAAAAATAAGCACTGATTTTCTGGACTCCTGCGGCAGGGGCGGTGGCGGGGCGGAGCGGCGCGTCACCTGCCCCATACATGTGCTGGGGTGCCAGGGAGGGGCGGCGAGGCCCATAATATCTCACCGCTGAGGCGCCCCGCTGTGACAACCAAATACCTGGACAAATTGTTTCCAGTAGGCCTGTCGGGGGCGCAGTCGGTCATGGGCACAGGCGGTGGTATCTCTACGCCGGGGCTGGACGACGAGTAATTAGCTCATAATTGCTGCTGATAACGGTTACGAAGCAATTATGACGAGAGGCGTTACCTGCTAAGTGGTCTCTCGCGTACCTCTTGTGATATGATGATAGCACCCACACGCACGCACGCACAAGCCCGCACACACACACACACACACACACACACACACACACACACAAAAACAAAAAACGCTCCCTTGGTGTTGTGGTTAAATTCTCAGTCTGCCAACACAGTATATCGAGGTTCGAGCCTTTCTCAGGTCGAACGCTGCTTCTGCTGACAAGGATTGGCTGCTGTCCCCTCCGGAGGAAGGGAGATGAAGGGACTGGAGGGCGAGGTCCCACGTGTACTCAAAGGTCAGTTAAATGAGATCAAAGCTCTCTGGGAGGGTATCGATTGGTCTTCAAGAGTCCATCACGTGATCAGACCGTGAGTAAGTTAAACACACACACACACACACACACACACACACACACACACACACACACACACACACACACACACACACACACACACACACACACACACACACACACACACACACACACACACACACACACACACACACACACAAATATAGTACTTTTAATTGAGTGGTATATAACAATGCTTAAGAATAACAATGTTTTGGCATAAAACTAAAACGTTCTAGCTCTCTTCACAGCAACTGTTTTGGAACAATCAAATTCTACATAAATGCCTAAGCTGAAATTGTTTTCCAGACGGACTGGCAAGAGAAACGCCAAGGCATCTCCATAGCCACCCTGCCCTTAAAATTACATCATTGAGACGGCCACGGCGCCCATCAAGTCCAAGGCCACGGCCCCTGTATCCCGCCGCCCTGACCCGTGGCCGCCGCCGCCCTTGTCAACACACGCCTCAGGCACGTCGGTGGAATGCCTGGTGCTCAAGCAGGTCCGGCCTGACCTGAATGCGGCAGAGAACACATACTGGCCATTCCGTAACACACTGGGATGCATTCATCAACGTCGTAGCATATAAAATTACCGGAAAAACACGCACCCACGTCGACAATTACAATCATTGGCAATATTTATGGCATAACTTTACACTCTCATGTCACTTACAGGTCGAATGTGGGATTTTGACATAAACTGGAGTTAATGGAGCTGTAAGCTGCACTGTCACTGTCACGATATTCTTAGTATATTGACCTCTGTCATGCCGAAACTCCGGAGCATGGCCCGGCTGATGCGTGTTTGCTTACCTGACAACCGACCTTTGTTCCGCCTACTGAAGGGTATCTCACAAACTCTGGCCGCCAGACTTATGAGAGGCAGCGCCAGTAATAGTACAGCACTGGAGACAACATGCGGAATTTTATGTCATACACGGAATGAAAACTATTTACCCAAAAAAACTCATCACTAATATGCAAAATATAGCTTCAGCACCATTGCGATGTACAGTAAGATGTAAAGACGTCCAATTTTGAAACTTTAATAACCATGTGCTAAGACAGAAGAATGGAATTGCCGATGAAAAACGAGTTTATTGCATTTTTTTTTACACTAGAGGAAACAACTCAAGGGCAAAAAAAAGTAACAAATTCACATGTAAGTGTAAACATGATTAAGTGAATAACAAAGGAATACTTCCATGTGACAGAGAAAGATACGTCCAAAGAAATGTTCTTTAATTAGTGTTCTGGCGGTCTTATATGATGGTACACAACAGTGGAGGACGAATAGAAAAAAAAAGCATTATGGAGAAAATAAAGGCCGGCAGGAGTATCATGACGGAGTTGAGTTGACCACAAGATACTAGACACTAACGATAGGATATATTATGCATGAGTAAGTTACGTCATGCGCCAAAAAATTATAAGTACATAAATTAAGAGTCTGCAAGAGGCCAGTAGGCTTAAACAAGGCGACTCCTGTAAACCTAACCCCACGTAACCTAACTATCCAAGACAAAAACAGCAACTTATATAGAAATGTTATAAAAAAGGAGAAAAGAAGTCCCGTTAGACACACGATGAGAAACAATGAACTCATAATGTCCCCCAAGGAAAAGTGAAACAGACCAACAACAGGCAGGGATGAGTAACGGGAGGAGGGTCTCGCCACGACACGCCGAGAACGCAACTGAATGCCCAACAATGCCATGTGCCCCCCGGCCTGCCCTCGCCCGCCTGCACGCACACCACACACACACACACACACACACACACACACACACACACACACACACATTGAGAAGAAGAGGAAGCGAAGGAAATACAGGTGAAAAAGGAGATAATGCCTTGTCAAGATGAAGAGACTAATAGTTATAATCTGTGGTGGAGTGTGCGGAAGCGAGGGGAAGAGAGAGAGGGTCAGAGTTCACTAGAGGGCTGGAGGAGGAGAAAGAGAAGAAGGAGGAGGAGGAGGATATGGAGGAGGAATAGTAGGAGATGGAGAAATGGGAGAAGAAAGAAAGAAACGAGATGGAAAATGGTAGCGTAAGAAGGGAGCGTGCAAAGAGAGCAATGAAGAGGAGGTAGAGTGAGTTCAAAGGGCAGGGTTGAAGAGGAGGAGGAAGAGGAGGAGGAGGAGGGTGGCAAGCAGGGCAAGGAGGAAGAGGAGGTAGTGGAGGAAGAGAAGGAGGGCAAGTAGAAGGAGGAGGAGGAGGAGGAGGTGGGGGAGAGCGCTGGCCATTTCAATGCAAGGAGGGTGTCGCTTGGTATTTAGCCGCTGCTGCGTCGGGAGTGTCAGCGGCCTGGGCAAAGGGGCGGCGTGTCTGTGCTGCGGCTGTGGAGAGGGCAAGGCTGTGTGTGCTGTGCCGCGGTGTTTAAGCTCGACTTCAACACAGCAATACTCTCCACAACACTGCTTGTTTTCTTATTTTCTTGTTCTTCCTCAATTTGCTTCTTTGTCTCCTCGTTTTCCTCCTTCTCCTCCTCCTTATCTTCCAAAGCATATTTTCTTTTTTTCATTGTTTTTTTTCGTTTTTTTCTGTTAAGTTCTTCCTCATCTTCTTGTTTTGGCTTTTTCATCTCGCTATTCATCCTTTTATTTTTATTTCCCTTCCGTTTCCTTATTTTCCGTCTTCGTAGCTTGTAAACATGAGGAATGAATCGTCTGCAGGCAATATAAACAATGAAAGGAGGACAGAACGCTAAAGACAAGAAGCAACAGTAATCGAACATATGTACCGTACGTGTATCTTCATTAGCTCGATTATCCTCATTAGAAAGCAGAGTTTTTAATGATGAGTCTTCCAATTACAGACAGTCTTCCAGGTACAGAGGTCATTCCTCTCTCTCTCTCTCTCTCTCTCTCTCTCTCTCTCTCTCTCTCTCTCTCTCTCTCTCTCTCTCTCTCTCTCTCTCTCTCTCTCTCTCTCTCTCTCTCTCTCTCTCTCTTGTTTCTTCTTTCAATTTCTCCTCCTCTTCCTCCTCTCCCTGGTGTTGAGCTTATTCATTACACAAGTTCATGAACACTCCCTAATCAAGCAGGAAACATGGAAACATGGAAACAAGCATAAGGAGGAGGCGGCGGTAGAGCTCTTTTTATGAATTTTCTGCTTCTTCTTGTTCCTCTTTTTCTTCTTCTTCTTCTTCTTCTTCTTCTTCTTCTTCTTCTTCTTCTTCTTCTTCTTCTTCCTCCTCCTCCTCTTTCTCCTCCTCCTTGATAAGTAATAACAGACTTATAGAAATGGTTAAGGATTCGTTCCTCACTCAAGTTGTAACTCAACCGACAAGAGAAAACAATCTGCCGGATTTGGTATTAGTAAGCGGACCCGACCTCATTCGCGACTGTGAAAATGGTGAGAAAATTCATGGTTGCGATCACCACTAAATCCGTTTTAATGTCAACATATGTCACAAACTCGTAGACAATCTGTCAGTGATACCAGACTACAAAAAATCAAATTTCAACCTAGCCCGTGAGCTGCTTCCTCCTGCGACCTGGGACCAACTTAACCTCACCGACAATACAATCAACAACGTGTGGAACGACTTCAAAGATAAGCTTTTGGGAGTAGAGAAGGCTACAGTGCCTACGAAACCCAGGCGAGTAAATGGTGCCGTAGATCCACCGTGAATGTCCAGAGAATTAAAAAGGGCGGTAAACTTAATTTTTTTTTTTATATAATCTAATGAAAGAGAATGACACTGCCGAAGCCCGCACACAGTACCACACATGCCTAAAAGTTTGTCGCACCCTTATTAGAAGGTAATAAACGCAACTATGATGAACAAATAGCGCGCAACATCAAGACCAACTCAAAAAATTATTCACATACATCAGATCGAAAAACATATATCCAATACTGGTCCCCTGACAGACGAGACTGGATCAGTAACTCGGAACAGTAAACAAATGGCCACAATCCTCAACACTAACTTAGCATCCGTATTCACAGTCGAGGACATCGAAACCATTGCTGAGGGCCCTGGCCCGCGGAGAAGTGAAAAAGTATTTGGACAAACTCGACACGAACAAGTCAGCGGGGCCTGACAGTTTGTCCCCGCGGTCATTAAAAGAGCTTAAACAACAAATAATTCAATCACTCACTAATATGTTCAACCGGTCAGCTCAACTGAATAAGGTCCCGGAAGACTGGAAGATGGCGAACGTAACACAGATTTTCAAAAAAGGAGACAAAAGTGTTGCATTAAACTACAGGCCCATAAGTTTGACATCAGTGGCAGGAGAAATACTCGAAAAGATCATTAGAGACAAACTTGTTAAGTTTCTAGAAGACAATCATGCAATCTCCGACACCCAGTAAGGCTTCAAAAACAAGCAACAGAAGCGCCGAAGTCTTCCTCAAACTATATTTAGCATTAGTTAGACCTCATCTTGACTATGCGGTTCAGTTTTGGTCACCTTACTATAGAATGGATATCAAAATGTTAGAATCAGTGCAGAGGAGGATGACTAAGATGATTCAGGGGTTGAGAAACTTGCCATACGAGGGAAGACTCAAACAGTTAAACTTGCATTCTCTAGAAAGGCGAAGGGTGCGTGGAGACATGATCGAGGTTTATATATGGATGAAGGGCTTTAATAAGGGAGATATTCATAAGGTTTTGTTGGTAAGAGAACAGGGTAGGACACGAAGTAACGGATTTAAACTGGATAAATTCAGATTCAACAGGGACATAGGCAAAAATTGGTTTACCAACAGGGTTGTGGATGAGTGGAATAGGCTTAGCAGTCATGTGGTGAGTGCCAATACAATTGTCACATTCAAAAATAGATTAGATAAATTCATGGACAGCGATACTAGGTGGGGTTAGATACACGGGAGTTTAGGGTCAAAGGAACTGCCTTGTATAGGCCTACCGGCCTCTTGCAGATTCCAACGTTCTTATGTTCTTATGTTATCTGACTGGCGAGATGTCAAAAGCGGTGTTCCACAGGGGTCGATGTTGGGACCTGTTCTGTTTTTAGTGTACGTAAATGACATTGACGAGGGGCTATCGTGTAAAATATCGAAATTTGCCGACGACACAAACATAGCCAGCAGAGTCACTACGACAACGGATAAAGAACACTTCCAAGCTGATCTCGATCGTTTGAGCAGTCCCAGTAGCTAAATTATATTGTTTGTTATTGGGTTGTTTATTTATTTATTTATTATGTTGTTTTAATTTGTTTTATTTTGTTTTGTTTTTGTTTTGTCTTGTTTTGCTTTGTTTACTTTGTTTTTTTCTTTTCTTTTCCTTTTCTTTTCTCTTGATGTTTTCTTTTCTTTTCTTTCTGTTGGTGTTGCTGGCTGTGGATGAGCCTCCTCCTCCCCAGAAGACTCACCCGTCACCCGCCCTGCGGCCCCAGGGGCCGAAAGCTCGATGACTTTTTAGTTATTTTCTTGATATTGTAATTTCATTTTCTTTTCTCGATGATTTAATTTCCTTTCTCTATCCTCTATCTTGACTGTGTGGGTTAGCCTCCTTCTCCCCAGAGGAGATTCACCCGTCACCCACCCTGCGGCCCCAGGGGCCGAAAGGTGGATGACTTTTCTGTTTTCCTTTTCTTGATGTTTCTATCATCCTTTCTGGTGTTCCTGGGTCTGAACGAGCCGCTTTCCTCCCAGAAGAGACTCGCCCATAATTTTGTGATGTTGGTTTGGGCCGAAAGGTGGATGATTCTTTTCATTTCCATTTTCATTTTTCTAGTGTTACTTCTCTGCATTTTCCTTCTGGTGTTACTTCACATTTCTTCTTCTTGTGTTATTTCTCTTCAAATTCCTTCTTCTGTGTAACTCTTTTCAATACCTTCTTCTGTGTAACTCTTTTCAATACCTTCTTCTGTGTAACTCTTTTCAATACCTTCTTCTGTGTTACTCTTTTCAATACCTTCTTCTGTGTTACTCTTTTCAATACCTTCTTCTGTGTTACTCTTTTCAATACCTTCTTCTGTGTTACTCTTTTCAATACCTTCTTCTGTGTTACTCTTTTCAATACCTTCTTCTGTGTTACTCTTTTCAATACCTTCTTCTGTGTTACTCTTTTCAATACCTTCTTCTGTGTTACTCTTTTCAATACCTTCTTCTGTGTTACTCTTTCAATACCTTCTTCTGTGTTACTCTTTCAATACCTTCTTCTGTGTTACTCTTTCAATACCTTCTTCTGTGTTACTCTTTTCAATACCTTCTTCTGTGTAACTCTTTTCAATACCTTCTTCTTGTGTAACTCTTTTCAAATTCCTTCTTTTTGTGTTACTCTTTTCAAATTCCTTTTTCTTGTGTTACTCTTTTCAACTTCCTTCTTCTTGTGTTACTCTTTTCAAATTCCTTCTTCTTGTGTTACTTCATATGCCTTCTAGTGTTACTCTCTTCTCTTCATTTTCCTTCTTCTTTCTTCTTCCCTTTCCCTTCTTCTGGTGTTCTCTCATTTTCCTTGTCGTCTTTTCCTGGTTTTGTGTTGGACGCGTTAGTCTCCTTCCCCAGAGAAGACCCGCCATACCAACATACAAGACGCTTTAAACAAAGCAAAACGAGACAATTTTTTTTTTTTTGTTTTTTGTATTTTTTGTGTATTTTCGTTTTTTATCGTAGTTGGCATGACACTTGCCTTGCTTAGGGGAATTGTACCTCCCCATGCGTCGAACCTTCCATTGGAACGTGTCATTAACGCGTCGTCTGGCTAATAAGAGGTCAGTAACTGCATGTCTTGCTGCCACTTCACGCCCCCCCAACCCCCGGACCCTCGAGATCTCCGACACCTCCGTGGACGCTCCGGGGAACCGAGGCCCTGCCGGAGCCCTGAGCCCTGCGACGCTCGCCAGGAAGGCCTTGGGCCCCTGACGCTCCCCAGCCCCGAGGCGAGGAGGTGGATAGCAAGATGAGCCTCTTAAAATTCCAGACGGGATTAATTCAAATCAATCGAAAATACAGTGAAGGCGCCGGAGACCGTTTTTGTTGGATCAAGGATGGCAGGACGAAGGCCAAAGGAAGGTGACAGAGGAAGGGAGGAATAAAGGGGGGAAGATGACAGGAGGAAGGGAGGATGGAGAAAATGACAGGACGAAGGAAGAAACGAGGGAAGGAAGGAAGGAAAGCAACAACGAGGGAAGGAAGGAAGGAAAGCAACAACGAGGGAAGGAAGGAAGGAAGGAAGGAAGGAAGGAAGGAGGAAAGGAAGGAAAGTGATGTGACGAAAGTGGGAAGTTGACAGGGCGAAGGAAGGAGACTGAACCGCCAAGATTCTGCCCGGGATTGGCGCGAATGGCGAGGCCCCGAACTGACTGACTTGGCGACTATATTATAGTGTTGCTGCCTCGGCCTGTTCCGTTACTTTACTTCCCTGATTTGCTCACCACGGCCTTCGCCTTTGCTGTCCTTCATCTTCCACCTTTGATTAGATAGTTAGTGTAGCTTATCACAAACAGCCTCGTAATGACCAGCAGGCCTGCTGTTGTTTGTTCTCACTTTGTGTTTCTTTGTTCCCGCTCCTCCTCCTTTAAAAAGAAGAAAAAAACAGACCTCGTGGTTGCCTTATATGAGGACTGTGAGAGAATAAAGTTACCTCCTCCTCCACCTTCACCTCCTCCTCCTTCTCCTTCTCCACCTCCACTTCCACCTCCACCTTCACCTCCTCCTCCTTCTCCTTCTCCACCTCCACTTCCACCTCCTCCTCTCTCGTTTCTCCACAAACCTCATAGTTTCAAAAATATTAACAGAAACACATCAAAACACTATACATATTACTTAATCTTGAGAGAGAGAGAGAGAGAGAGAGAGAGAGAGAGAGAGAGAGAGAGAGAGAGAGAGAGAGAGAGAGTAAAGTAGGAATCGATTAATGAGTTGGGTTTGTAAACGCATTAGAACGGGACTAATTGTCAATAATATCGCGATCACAGGATTATGGGGATTAAGGGAGTGACGATTATGGGATTAAGGGAGTGAGTGGCTGGGAGGGAGGGAGGGTTGGGAGGTGAGAGAGAGGATTGAGGGAGACCGGGAACGGGACAGAGAGAGGGAGAGCAGTGGAGAACGAGGTGAAGGAAATAACACGGATACACAAGGATATGAGGGACTATTAACCCGGTAGCCGCAGGGATCATGTTTCTTAATGGTCCTTCTAAGCGAGAAAAATGAGAAAAAAAATCATCACTCACACAAATCATTTCATAATATATATCAAAGCGTTTTGTGATCGGTTTATGCATCATCTATTTTTGGGGGTTTATATCATGGCACAAATTTGGCCCGTCGCTGCTACACGGTAAAGCCACAAATTTGGCCCGAGGGACCATATTATAGCTTCCTTGCCAATTGCAAAATGAACGGAGAACAAAGCTCACAAAATATAACTGTTTTTATCGGGTCAAGTGTAGCGAGGGTATCGGTAAAAAGACACTGATAAAATGTTGTCAAGAAATCCTTGCATCTGTCTCACGGGCTGGACCTTGGCTACCGCTACCTTCCCTCCCCCTCTCTCACCCGCTTCCTCTCTACCAGGGAATAATGGCCCGGGGCAACCCGAGGTCCACAGGGGGTCACCCGGCGACCTTGACCATAGACATGACAACGTCGCTGGGTAGCACACGGTTGAATTCATTTCCATACATAAATCATCGTTACTATCCTAAAATTCGATACATTCACAACATAATATAGACTTGTTTTACCATATACTAAATTTTAAAGACTATGTAAAACACTAAACAACCCACATATAAAATGGTATGCCTTGTTGTGGTTGAAGGACAATGCTGCCGGGTAGGGAATTCCCGCACCTGCTCCACCCAAAGTATCGTGATATTTGCATCAGACTTAGTACCTCGAACCCAATCCCATTTCCCCATGTACTACCTGAGCCCAGAACTCTGCTTCCTGTCACTGAACCACACCATGATCCATCTACCTTCAAACCCGTGGGCTTTAATTGTTGTCAAAGTTATTGGTGAGGTTCTTTGTCGAATGCTTTACTAAAATTAAGATATGCAATATCATAACTGTCGTCCTTACGTATTTGACACTTTTTGTAAAAAGAAAAAACAATAAAGTCAGACAAGATCTAGCCTTGATCAATGAACCCAAGGTGGGGACCATTGATCAGGCTGTTTCTCTAGGAGTCTAGGTGGTCACGGATATTTTCATCTATAATAGACTCGAATGTTTTTACTGCCACCGACGTTAAACTAATTGCAGCCGACATTAGACCATTGATAGAAAGAACGGAATGGGAAAAAAATAAAAGGAGGCATAAAGAGGGAGTGAGGAGGTAAGAGGAAGGAAGGGAGACTAATAATTGTCTAAAGGAAGTGCAAGATAGAGACAGAGAAACATATCGATAACTAAATGGAAGGACAAAGCGATCATTAATTATAAGAAGAAATTATGAAAAAGACGAAGAAAAAGAAGAAGAACAAGAACAAGAACAGAAACAACAACAACAACAACAACAACAAAAGAACATAAGAACGTAAGGAGTCTGCAAGAGGCCGGTTGGCCGATACAAGGCAGTTCCTGTAAGTCTAACCGCACCTAACCTCACTATCCATGAATTTATCCAAACTCTTCTTCAATGCATCTATGGTATTGGCACCCAAGCCTGCTCCACTCATCCACCACTTTACTGGTAAACCAATTCTTGCCTATGTCTTTGTTGAATCTGAATTTAACTAGCTTAAAACCGTTGCTACGTGTTCTACCTTGCTCTTTTACAACCAAAACCCTATTTACATCCCCTTTATTAAAGTCCTTCACCCATTTATAAACCTCGATCAAGTCACCTCGTAACCTTCGCCTTCCTAGAGCGTATAAATTTAAATGCTTCAGTTTATTTTCATAAGGCAAGTTTCTCACCCCTTGAATCATTTTTGTCATCATCCTCTGTACAGATTCTAACTACTTGATATCCACTCTACAGTAAGATGACCAGAACTGAACCGCATAATCGAAATGACGTCTAATTAATGCTATGTAGAGTTTGAGGATGACTTCAGCGCTCCTATTGCTTACGCTCCTCGAGATGAAACCCAGTACCCTATTTGCACGATTCTTAGCTTGAATGGACTGAGCTCCAGGACGGAGGTCAGTGCTCACTAAGACTCCTAAATCCCTCTCACATCCAGACCTACTCAGCGGAGTGTCATTTAAGGAGTATATAATTGTGTGAGGGGTTATTCCTACCTACACTCAGAATACTGCACTTCCCGACATTGGATTCCATCTGCCACTTCCCCGCCCAATCATATAGTCTGTCTAGCTCATCCTGAAGAACGCTAGCGTCCTGGAAGAAGAAGAAGAAGAAGAAAAGACAAAGAAGAAAAGACAAAGAAGAAGAATTATGAGGAAAATAATAATAATGACAACAAAATCAACGAGGAGAGTAAGAAGAAAAATAATACCTAACAACAACTAAAGCAAAAACATAAATAAAATAAAATAAAATAAAACAGTAATCGAAAACTCCGTATTATATGTTAACTCCCTTCGTTTTCCATAATTAATATGAGCTGAAGATTATTTTTTTCCAATACCGCTACTACGTGTAAATATATAAATCACTTCAAATTAACTTATCTTTTGTCTCGCTCACCACGAAAATGCACACCAGCTGACATCCTCAAGGCCTTGTGTCCATTATAAATCTACGGACTCATCACCGATACTTTTATTTTCTTAGATTTAAAAAGTAAAATAAAAAAGTAAATAACGTTGAGAAACTTGCACGAATTCTGTACCGAGGCAACACCCTCTTACTTGTAGAGACGAGAAAAAGCAGGACACAAAAAA
>NC_066509.1:37580722-37630722 GCF_024679095.1 Eriocheir sinensis
GTTTTCTCTTGTCACGATTATGGTGTTGTCCTCCATGTGTTTCCTCCTCAGGAAAACGCTCACCAAGCGCATAGAACTGGAAATGCTGCTCGAAGACATTCAAAAGCTCGAGAACGACAAGAGGTAACAACATCACCTGACCTACAAGCCGAAATCATCCGAGAAGCAAAAGATAACAAGAGGACACCAGCGCAGCTCCTCCTCACACCTGAATTTCGAACTGTTGCCCAAGAACTGAAGGCAACGATCGCATTGTCATCCGCAGGGCCGATAAGTCATCTATCTTTGTCATTCTTGACAAGATGTCTATGAATAAGATGGCAACCATCCTGACCGACACCACAAATTCAGCAGAATCACAAGAAACCCAACGAACGATATCAAGACGAAGTTGAACCGTATCATCCGCCAGACTAACAACAACAACAGACCACACACTGGGTTACGCTTATGGCAACGTCAAGACCCACAAGGAAGACCCCCTACGTCCCATCATCAGCCAGACACCATCAGTTGCCCACCAAAACTCGCCAAGCGCCTCAACAAACTCATCACACCATTCACACCAGCCTCCTTCAGTTTGAAGTCACAACAGAGTTCCTCGATCTCCTGAAGACTACCGTCCTCCAACATCATGGCATCCATGGACGTTGAATCACTCTTCACCAATGTACCGGTCGACGTATCCATAGATCTCATCTGTCAACGCATCTACCACTTAGAAGACGAAGGCCACTCAACATTTGAAGCCTCGCTACACCTCCTTCTACAAGCATGTATTAAAGAAGTACCATTTTACGGACCCGACGGCAAGGTGTACATGCAGTGAGACAGTGTGGCCATGGGATCACCCTCGGCGTCCTCTTCGCCAACTTCTACATGAGGTCCATCGAAGAAAGGCTATTTGCACGCCACCCTCAACTCAAACCACAAATCTACGCGAGTACGTCGATGACATCTTCATCAGCATTGACACCATGAGCCACATAAAGGAGTTAATCACCGAATTCAAGAACGACTCCTGCTTAAACTTCACGCATGAAATAGAACAAAATAGAAGCTCCATTTCTGGACACCATGGTGCACCGTGAGGACACATCTTTTTCAACAGAAGTGTACGTGAAAGCCACTAACCTCGGTTCTGTCTCAACGGTGCTGTGAATGCCCCGAAAGATATAGGCGCAGCATAATCAGCGCCTTTGTCAGAGGGCCTCACACACCTCAACATGGGCAGCCGCAGACACCGAGCTGAAGAGTTTACCAGCTTCTCGCCAACAACGGCTACCCAGCAAGTGTTAGAAGTGGAGCTGATGCTGATGTTGGCCTGGAGGGGTGAGGAGGCTGTGGGGCTTATTGGGCATGTCAGCCGTGATGGTAGGGGCTGAGGGTGCCTTGTAGTGTAGACTGTTTCTCCTGCTGACATTGGTGAGTTGAAGGCAGAAGCAACACACACCTCTTGTTAGCTCATCAGGCATTGTTCTCCCTGCCCTCCCTTACTTTTGTCTCCTAGTGTTCATACTCCATGGAGGGGACTCCAGGGTCTACAGTGGGGCCCTGGCTCTAGTGATATTAAGAGGCTGAAAATATCCAACCATTTCAAATGGTCCATTTGGGCAAGATTCCTGGGTCTTCTCCTCCTCTGCTCTGCCACACAGCCCCAACACCTGTTTTCCCTCTCTATGTTACCTGTAGCTAACACATGAGAGGGAAAACAGATGTTGAAATGAGCGGCAGAGCAGAGGAAAAGAACAAGAAATCCGCCGTCAAACAGACTATTTGAAATGGTTGGACAAAAATTAAGTGAAAATTTTGAATAAAAAATAAAACAGACAAGAACTCATTGGAAAATGCCTTTTGTGCTCTGTCTCATGTGCTTTAAACAACCCAACCTACATTTATAGATGAACATAACCACCAATAAGGAAAGCAACGAAAAAGCTCTGACTCTACAGTAAGGCCTTCAGCCTCAACAACCGCCTACAGACTCTCTGCAGGAGAACTTGACGTCGAGTTCTTTAACGCCTGGAACCATTTCTACGGCCAGAGTAAACTTTTCAAAGGACGGCATACACCTGTCCCCATCAGGGCAGCCAGATTCGGAAGGCTCCTCAACAACGCCGTACGTAACGCCCGAACAACAAAAACGACTCAGCCACGTCCTTCCATCCCGCCCGTGTAAATAGACACCTCACACCGCAACAGACTCGTAACATTGAACCCTCCAGTACCTCTATTACCAAGCTTCAAGATAACCTAAAGTCCTTAGTTTCAATGCATAGCCCTAAGAAACAAATTTGATGAACTGCGATGTCTTGCTCTGACAGAAAACTTTGACGTAATTGCTATAACCAGAAACATTTATCGACACCACTAATATTGATTTAAGTTCCGAATACAACGCCAGATTGCCACAGATTCTTCAACAATGATCGTGTAAACCGTAGAGGGGTGGCGTCGCCCTTTTTGTCAAAAAGCTACTTGCAACCTACTGACAAAACACCAAGAAACAGTAACGTTGAACATTTGTGCGTGCGAGTAAACATTGCAAAGTCAATTTAAATATATCTGTCACTTACAGGCCTCCGGGGCAATCACTTGATGGCGATCTTGAAATGTACAGCGTCTTAAGGCAGTCACTTAATAACAGCGACTCACTGATACTCGGAGACTTTAACCTCCCCCATATCGACTGGGCGACACTGTCGAGTACAGAAGGTGAGTCCATAGAATGATCGAATTTCTAGAGGAAAATTATCTAAGCCAAATGGTTTCTGAACCAACTCGACAAAATAACATACTTGACCTGGTTATAGCGACCCAAGATAACCTAGTCAGTAATGTCAAGGTAGGAGAACACCTCGGTTCCTGCGATCATAAACTATTGCGCGTTGACATTAGAGCTCAAACATCGGTTACTGAAAATAAAGTAATGGTGCCCAATTTCAAAAGAGCCAACTTCGCAGAAATCCGACGAAAACTAATAGATATGCAACTATCAGATGACGGCAATGTAGAGGACGCCTGGCTAAGCTTTAAGATCACTTACTCACTCAGCGGGACACATTTGTCCCCTTGTGCGAAGCGATTAACACTAATAAAAGTCCACCTTGGTTTAATAGCAAAATTAAACACTCAGTCAAGGAGAAAATTGTCTTACAGGTTAAAAGAAAGAGCAAAGCACGCCCGAAAACATTAGACTTTACAATGATGCAAGGCGACGAGTAAAAGATTGTTGCATCAGGCAAAGCGTAGATATGAAGAAATATTGCAGCCAACTGTAAAAAATCAAAATCCTTCTTCAGTTACATAAACAACAGAAAGGCGATCAGAAGTGAATTGGACCTTTAACAAACAGCGACGGTGCACTAGTGACTGACAGCCAACACGTTGCAAACCTATTAAATAATTACTTTTCCTCGGTGTTTAATAATAACAGTCCTCCCCACCACCACCACCAGTACTAATGTAAATCCGACATGCATTGTCTAACTTTGAAATAAAACCCGATGAAGTCCTTAAAGCCCTCAAATCATTTAAACAATAAAAGTCCTGGACCTAATAAAGTATATCCAACTCTGCTGAAAGAAACAAAAGTGCGAAATACTCTCCTCCTCCTCAACCGTATTCAATATTATGTCCCTTGCGACAAAGGCATTGTCCCTTCAGATTGGAAAAAGGCTAACGTGACACCGATTTTTTAAGAAAAGGAGACAAAAAGTACCAGGTAATTACAGGCCCATTAGTCTAACTGTCAGTTGTAGGTAAGCTACTTCGAAGGCATAATTAGAGACAAAATTGTGAGTTACCTTTTGAAAGCCACTCATTAAGATTGGGGACTCACAAATATGGCTTCCGAAACAAAAGATCCTGCCTATCAAATCTATTAACCTTTTATAACGACCTCTTCACTGTTTATGAGCGTAATCAAATCACTGGACGTGATCTATCTTGATTTCAGAAAGCGTTTGATAAAGTCCTGCATCATAAATTACTTTACAAATTAAAGCAAATAGGTATTGACGGTCAGAGTATTAAACCAATGGATTACGCGAATTGGTTGAGCAACAGACAACAAAGAGTAAGATGATTGACGGATTTAACTCAGAGTGGGCGCCCGGTAGGTCACTAGTGGCGTCCTCAGGGCTCAGTTCTTGGCCCCATGCTCTTCTAATATTTACATCAACGACGTGGATGTTGGACTCAATAACCGCATTAGTAAATTTGCAGACGACACAAAGATTGGTAACTCGGTTTATCACTGACGAAGACAGAGCCAAAAGCCTCCAAGAGTGATTTGCACAAAATTTCAACTTTGGTCGGATAGGATGGGAGATGCCCTTTAACGTAGACAAGTGCCAGGTCCTACAAGTTGGAACGAGGAATAAGAAGTTTGATTACGAAATGCGCGACGTTAAACTCAAAAGCGTTCAATGCGTCAAAAGACTTGGGGGTCAAAATAGCGTCAAACCTCAAATTCTACAGCAATGCATCGATGCAGCAAATAAAGCGAACAGAATGTCATTTCCATAGAAAACTTTTATTTCAGAATAAAGATGTAATACTCCCGCTTCCCTACAACAACAGTTTAGTCAGACCCCACTTGGAATATGCGGTATAGTTTGGTCTCCCCACCATGCAAAGGATATTGCTAAATTAGAAGGTGTTCAGCGTCGGGCAGCAAAAGTCATCCTTCAACTTTGCGCAACAAATCCTACGAAGAAAGGCTTTCTACCCTTAACATGTTCTCTCTTGGAGAAGCGTCGCCTCCGAGAAAATTGATCGAGATGTTTTAAAATAGCTTAATGGTTTCCACGAATGTAGACAGATCAACATTGTTTATGATCGATGACACTTTGCGCACGAGGAACAATGGCGTAAAACTCCAGATGTATGACAAATGAATTCAGACTGCACTCAAATTTTTCTTCACCAACGTTTGAAGTGCGATAATGGAATAAGCTCCACCATCAGTGGTCCAGGTGTAACACGATTGACTCCTTCAAAAATAAAGCTCGACCGTCACTTCCTTCCAACTTAATATCAACTAGAGTAGAAGTGCAAACGTTTTGGAGTCTTCTGATTAATGTAAAATCACTTAGCCGTTTAAGGACAGACCCACCAAGTCTGGACCATGGGGTCTGTGGTCTGATTTTCTATGTAAATCTATGTAAATCTATAGAATACAGATGTTGGGAGTGTGTTTGCTCAAGTGAAAGCCCAGACCTCTGCCACCGTGACCACTGCCACCCCCACCACCACGCCCAGCGAGACACGCAGCCCCTCTGGAGCTGCAGCAGCCCCTGCCACCTCAGGTTGGCCTGTTGTTGTGCAGACAGGGGGCAGTGTTTGTACATCACGACAGAACGACGATGTAGCTATCTTGGTGGCTGGTGTGCCTTTGGCTTACCTAAATGTTTTGCTTTGACTGTGATTGTTGTTTTTTTCAGTAAAGGGTCGCTTCTATGGGGCTACTGAGGAACACTGTGATGGGGCTGCTGTGTGGAACGCTTTGTGTTTAGTGCCTTAGCCTGAGCTGATCCAGTGTGGCCAGTGTGTTCACCCCCACACCCACGGGGAGACTGTGTGACTCACCAGGCTGGACAGAATGCCTCACCCCTGCAGCAGTCAAGTCCTCTAGTCTAACAGGGCTACTGCAGGCAATATCACACACCAGCACTCAATTTGTTTGTGCAAGCCCCAGGGTGGGCGGGGCCAAGCGGGACACCTGGATCTGAGAGCCACAAGCTTCATTATAAGGTCCTGCAGGGCTTACCAGTAGAAGGTCATCCTCGTCTGTGTGGGATGTCCAAAAGCTGATGATTGTGGCTTCCTTGCAGAGGGGAATAGCATTGTCCTCTTAGGGTCATAGTGGGGAAGTAGGCGTGCTTTGCTACCTTGCTCTACAGGGGTGCACCGAGCTGCTGGCCGGGAGCAGCCTATGAAGGTCATGGTGCCTCCGCCTGCACCTGGAAGGGACAGGAGGTGTTTCTAGTTGTGTGGGCTCGGAAAACAGGCAACATTCAAATAATAGTAATGCTTTATTTCATCCAGAGCAAGTATACAGGAAAAAGCAAGGCAAAAAGAGAGATAAATTTGACGGCAGTTCTCTCTCTCCTCCTACCTCTCTCTCTCTCTCTCTCTCTCTCTCTCTCTCTCTCTCTCTCTCTCTCTCCTATCTACTCTCTCTCTCTCTCTCTCTCCTCTCTCTCTCTCTCTCTCTCTCTCTCTCTCTCTCTCTCTCTCTCTCTCTCTCTCTCTCTCTCTCTCTCTCTCTCTCTCCTCTCTCTCTCTCTCTCTCTCTCTCTCTCTCTCTCTCTCTCTCTCTCTCCTCTCTCTCTCCTCTCATCTCTCTCTCTCTCTCTCTCTCTCGATCTCTCTCGCTCTCTCTCTCTCCTTCTTTCTTCCCTTCCCTTCCCACCCCCTCTCCCTCTCCTCCTCTGGCATCTTGCGGGCATCCTCGGTCTTTGCCTCCACATTGAATTGGCTGGCCCTGCACCTCAAATAAAGCAGCATGGATGAGGCCGAACGATCATTAGCCGCTGGTGCAGGTGATATTAGCTCCGGAGTGGTCGTCCTGTCGATGGTGGCTCCTGAGAGTGGTAGGAAGGAACGATATTAATGTTGAAGACGCTTTATTGCCCTACAAATTAATTTTGTTTTGTTTCTGTTTATTGGTGGCAAGGAAGGAGTTCAAGGCCAGGCAGACAGAGATGAGGAACAGAAGCCAGGGAGAGGAGGAGGAAAGAAAGAAAAAAGAACAAGAGAGGAAAAGGATTTACCAACAGAAGGGATGAATGGATAAGAAGTTGTACGTTAACTCTTGCATAAGGGTTTGGACAGTATCGGATCAATGGGTGATACAGACGAAGGAGGCTGTTCCAGGTTTATAGCGAAAGGGATGAAAGAATGAAGATGCTGTTTGACTCTTGCATAAAGATAGAATAGGGACACCGGTCTGGGTTATAATGACGACCCACCCAGCTGTTCATCCTGCCTTTGGGTTGGTCTATAAAGGGAACCTGGGCAAGGCAGCTGTGGTGACCCAGATACTGTAGTAGCCATGTCCTGGGGCTGAAGGGTCCTTACCTGCTGCTGGCTCAGGGCCAGAGGGATGGAGATGAGCACTCACAGCCAGGCACACTTGTAACATGTGCCCCAAACTACCTAGTTACTGCAAACCAGGCCTACAAAATGAATAAGAAATCAGGAGAGAAATGGAGGAACAATTTTGGTAAACATTGTATTATTATGACTATAAACCTGCCCCTCTCCCTGAGGAGAAGGTGCAGTCTGTGCATATTCCCAGCCCCAAATGTGCTTCATAAACTCTGCACCTCACACAAGATCCAGAGAGAAGTTAAGAATGTGCCAAGCTGAATGGAGAAGAATGCCAGGCACAACATGGGGAGAGACAGGCCTTGAGTGTCCTGGACCAGGGAACAGACAAAGGTTAAAGGTGTCCTGGTGCCTATGAAAGGTGAGGCTTGGACTTGTGCACTTCATCTCATGCACCTCACAACAGCTGAGGAACCAAAGCACCCAGCCAGCGTGTAAGTCAGGGCAGACAGAGAAGCAGGACGTGAAATTAGAAGCTTTGTGGGGCAGGATGAAGTGTATTAACATCAGACACAGAGACAAATGGACTTTGTTTTCATTAAAGGAAGCAACTCCAGGGGGAAAAAAACGCTAATATCTGCTCCAATAAAATAAAGTATAGAGGAGCTGCCAAAAAGAGTTGTGAAAGACCTTCATTCTATAGCAGAGAAATAATGGGCTGTATAACTCAACATTTTGGCACCCAAGCACACATACTTGGCAAGGCTTTCATAGGCATTCTGGGCATTTCCAAGGACAGTTTTATGACCCTGGTGGTAGTTTGACCCTTCTTCTGTACCATGAACCTAAAAGAGCACTCATGAGAACCCAATTTATCTCCTGTTTGGCCTTTGGAAACAGTTGATGTGATGGACGAAAGCGTTTGATAATACCGACCAATATATGACAATGACGATGACGTGTGTACTGATGCAAAATTGAGTATATATAAGAGTGAGGAGACCTTAGTGAAGCCACAGTGAAGCCTGCCATTCCAGAGTCCCATCCAGAGGTGTCTGTGGTCCCTGGCCTGCAGGCTGGTGGTGGTGACCTGCCCGCGGTGCTTCAGGCCGCCGGCTTCCTTCAGGGAGGGCGTGAAGAGTGACTCAACAACCTCTGCAATAAGAACAGTCTCACCATTACCGGCATTTGTTGGGCTCGGATAACTTGAACAACTTTGTGGAGTGTGGACAGCCTCAGGATGTTTGTGTTGACTTTTGTAGTGACATGAAGAGGGGCTCAACAGCCTGTCTTAAGGAGAAATAACTACAGCATTACTTGTTTGGCAGACTCAGAAGAGCTGGACAAAATCAAGGCGTCCTGACAGTCAAAACATATGTTTACACCTCCCTCCCTTCCCTATCACCCCCTTGTTCATCACCGACACTTTTTATCGTTCTTTTCACCCTTTCGTTTAAAGCCCTTCCCTCCACCTTCCCTGGCACACTGAGTCACCTTATTCCCCGTGACTGCCACAATCATCCCTTCTTCCTTCCCGTTTGTTCAGTGGCACAGTGACGGCCCTCCTCCAGTGTTCCGGCACCTCACCCTGCTCACAAGCTTGGCTATGTGAGGCGTTGGTGTAAAAGTTGTGACAAACCAATTAAAGCAGTAGTACTGTTTTTGGTGGCATCTGGCACCTGAATTCTTGCTGCATTGTGCGGTGAAGCAAGTTTCAGAAAAAGCAGCCTTAAACCAGGTGATTCATAGGCCTAAAATTGTGTGACTTCTCCGTTGAAGTCCCCAATTTATCTCGACTTCTTTCAGAAAGCTTTTTGTTCTCTAAATAGTTTGTTGATGTCACTCTACCAAAATAGTCATATACTCTGTCTACTTTCCCTACTATTCCTTAACTGTCTATTTTGTATCGTCTGTCCAGCATGCATTCCCTCCCTTCCTCTTCCACACACCTTGTGTCCCACTACGTCCCAGGCTGCCCTTGACACTGAACTCTTCTCAACCCGTCTGCTGTAATTGCCTTCACTGTTATCCTGGTAACATACAGTACCAGGTCTTTCTCTGCCTCTGTGGTGGATAGTGGAGTGTTTCCCATGTGGTATTGGTGTACTGGATATCCCTTCACTGTTATCCTGGTAACATACAGTACCAGGTCTTTCTCTGCCTCTGTGGTGGATAGTGGAGTGTTTCCCATGTGGTATTGGTGTGCTGGATATCCCTTCACTGTTATCCAGGTAACATGCAGTCCCAGGTCTTTCTCTGCCTCTGTGGTGGATAGTGGAGCATTTCCCATGTGGTATTAGTGTACTGGATATCCCTTCACTGTTATCCAGGTAACATACAGTACCAGGTCTTTCTCTGCCTCTGTGGTGGATAGTGGAGTGTTTCCCATGTGGTATTGGTGTACTGGATATCCCTTCACTGTTATCCAGGTAACATGCAGTCCCAGGTCTTTCTCTGCCTCTGTGGTGGATAGTGGAGCATTTCCCATGTGGTATTGGTGTACTGGATATCCCTTCACTGTTATCCTGGTAACATACAGTACCAGGTCTTTCTCTGCCTCTGTGGTGGATAGTGGAGTGTTTCCCATGTGGTATTGGTGTACTGGATATCCCTTCACTGTTATCCAGGTAACATGCAGTCCCAGGTCTTTCTCTGCCTCTGTGGTGGATAGTGGAGTGTTTCCCATGTGGTATTGGTGTACTGGATATCCCTTAACTGTTATCCTGGTAACATACAGTCCCAGGTCTTTCTCTGCCTCTGTGGTGGATAGTGGAGTGTTTCCCATGTGGTATTGGTGTACTGGATATCCCTTCACTGTTATCCTGGTAACATACAGTCCCAGGTCTTTCTCTGCCTCTGTGGTGGATAGTGGAGTGTTTCCCATGTGGTATTGGTGTACTGGATATCCCTTCACTGTTATCCTGGTAACATACAGTCCCAGGTCTTTCTCTGCCTCTGTGGTGGATAGTGGAGCATTTCCCATGTGGTATTGGTGTGCTGGATATCCCTTCACTGTTATCCTGGTAACATACAGTCCCAGGTCTTTCTCTGCCTCTGTGGTGGATAGTGGAGCATTTCCCATGTGGTATTGGTGTGCTGGATATCCCTTCACTGTTATCCTGGTAACATACAGTCCCAGGTCTTTCTCTGCCTCTGTGGTGGATAGTGGAGCATTTCCCATGTGGTATTGGTGTACTGGATATCCCTTCACTGTTATCCTGGTAACATACAGTCCCAGGTCTTTCTCTGCCTCTGTGGTGGATAGTGGAGTGTTTCCCATGTGGTATTGGTGTGCTGGATATCCCTTCACTGTTATCCTGGTAACATACAGTCCCAGGTCTTTCTCTGCCTCTGTGGTGGATAGTGAAGCATTTCCATGTGGTATTGGTGTACTGGATATCCTTCACTGTTATCCTGGTAACATACAGTCCCAGGTCTTTCTCTGCCTCTGTGGTGGATAGTGGAGCATTTCCCATGTGGTATTGGTGTACTGGATATCCTTCACTGTTATCCTGGTAACATACAGTCCCAGGTCTTTCTCTGCCACTGTGGTGGATAGTGGAGCATTTCCATGTGGTATTGGTGTACTGGATATCCCGTCACTGTTATCCTGGTAACATACAGTCCCAGGTCTTTCTCTGCCTCTGTGGTGGGTAGTGGATTTCCCATGTGGTATTGGTGTACTGGATATCCCTTCACTGTTATCCTGGTAACATACAGTCCCAGGTCTTTCTCTGCCTCTGTGGTGGATAGTGGAGCATTTCCCATGTGGTATTGGTGTACTGGATATCCCTTCACTGTTATCCTGGTAACATACAGTCCCAGGTCTTTCTCTGCCTCTGTGGTGGGTAGTGGAGCATTTCCCATGTGGTATTGGTGTACTGGATTTCCCTTCACTGTTATCCTGGTAACATACAGTACCAGGTCTTTCTCTGCCTCTGTGGTGGATAGTGGAGTGTTTCCCATGTGGTATTGGTGTACTGGATATCCCTTCACTGTTATCCAGGTAACATGCAGTCCCAGGTCTTTCTCTGCCTCTGTGGTGGATAGTGGAGCATTTCCCATGTGGTATTGGTGTGCTGGATTTCCCTTCACTGTTATCCTGGTAACATACAGTACCAGGTCTTTCTCTGCCTCTGTGGTGGATAGTGGAGTGTTTCCCATGTGGTATTGGTGTACTGGATTTCCCTTCACTGTTATCCAGGTAACATGCAGTCCCAGGTCTTTCTCTGCCTCTGTGGTGGATAGTGGAGCATTTCCCATGTGGTATTGGTGTACTGGATTTCCCTTCACTGTTATCCTGGTAACATACAGTACCAGGTCTTTCTCTGCCTCTGTGGTGGATAGTGGAGTGTTTCCCATGTGGTATTGGTGTGCTGGATATCCCTTCACTGTTATCCAGGTAACATACAGTCCCAGGTCTTTCTCTGCCTCTGTGGTGGATAGTGGAGCATTTCCCATGTGGTATTGGTGTACTGGATTTCCCTTCACTGTTATCCTGGTAACATACAGTCCCAGGTCTTTCTCTGCCTCTGTGGTGGATAGTGGAGCATTTCCCATGTGGTATTGGTGTACTGGATATCCCTTCACTGTTATCCTGGTAACATACAGTCCCAGGTCTTTCTCTGCCTCTGTGGTGGATAGTGGAGCATTTCCCATGTGGTATTGGTGTGCTGGATATCCCTTCACTGTTATCCTGGTAACATACAGTACCAGGTCTTTCTCTGCCTCTGTGGTGGATAGTGGAGCATTTCCCATGTGGTATTGGTGTGCTGGATTTCCCCTCCCAAGGTGCAGGACTTTACATTTTTCTTCACTGCATTGTAGCAGCCACTTTTTGCTCCCGTCCTGTAGCTTGGTGAGGTGTTCTGGCAGGAAATCTGCAGCCAAGGGTTAAGACTCTCACATCCTCACTCACTCCAGCACTGTGTTTCACTCCTACTCTTGCTCTGCCAAATACTTCCCTCACCTTCCTTCTGTACCTCTGCTTGTACCAGTCTCTCACTTGACACTTCCTTCCTCACATTAGATCTCTTCCTATTCCCTTAAATTCCCACTCGTCTCTCATCCTTACATTTCCTAATACCAGACTGTTGTGCCTGTCTTCCAGTCACTGCATCATAATTCCCACGTTCAGTTTCCCAGATATTTTGTGTGTACTTTATTTTGCCCTGGCAGGAGAGGCAAGATTTCAACCAATATCAGACACAGCTTCTATCTTACTCCCCTGTTGGTGGGAGAATTAGTCCCAGAAATCACGGTGACACTGCATACTAAATCACGGTGAATGGTCTGAGAGGTGGGATGAGTCTTGGCTGTGTGAAGTGTTGTAGTGAGGAGGGGAAGACTGAGGTGGTCTGGACAGGAGGAGAGAATGGGTGAGGGTGAGCGACACAGTAGATTATGGGTAGTGTTAATGGAGGCAGACCAAAGAAGACACAGGATGATACAGTACAGAAAGACCTACAGATCCTGGGTACACTGAGGTGCTTTGGCTGTATGGATGGAGAGGAGGAGTGAAGGGTGAGGGAGGCAGCAGGTGATGGGTAGTGTTGGTGGAGGCAGACCAAAGAAGACACAGGATGATACAGTACAGAAAGACCTACAGACCCTTGGTTACTGAGGTGCTTTGGCTGTATGGATGGAGAGGAGGAGTGAAGGGTGAGGGAGGCAGCAGGTGATGGGTAGTGTTGGTGGAGGCAGACCAAAGAAGACACAGGATGATAGTGAAGGGTGAGGAAGGCAGCGGGTGATGGGTAGTGTTGGTGGAGGAAGATCACAGAAGACACAGGATGATACAGTACAGAAAGACCTACAGATCCTTGGTTACTGGGGTGCTTTGGCTGTATGGATGGAGAGGAGTGAAGGGTGTCAGGGTGAGGGTGAGGGAGGCAGCAGGTGATGGGTAGTGTTGGTGGAGGCAGACCAAAGAAGACATAGGATGATACAGTACAGAAAGACCTACATACCCTTGGTTACTGGGGTGCTTTGGCTGTACGGATGGAGAGGAGTGAAGGGTGTCAGGGTGAGTGTGAGAGAGGCCGTACAGTTTATTCTCATCTTACGCAGAGGGGGCTTCGTGGTGCAGTGGTTAGCACACTCGGCTCACAATTGAGAGCCCGGGTTCGATTCCCAGGCGGAGTGGAAAAATTTGGGCAGCTTTTCCGATACCATACGCCCCTGTCCACCCAGCAGTGAATGGGTACCAGGTATTAATCTGGGGTTGTGTCCCGTCTCCTGGGATCTGTTCCCTTCTATAATTCCTTCCCCCTCCTGTCTCTCTTCGGCATATGACCACAGATGTTGCGCCGACTAAACAAAACTTTTCATCTTACGCAGTTTATTGTAACGGGAAATTCGTCTAACCCGGGCATGATTCCACGGTAGGGAACTCTAACTCAACCACAGAAAAATTACTGTAACGCTTGATGTCTCTCGCTCTCAGCCACTAACTAATCAGCACCCCGCTCCTCCTCGCCTCAGGCCGCCCCTTCCCCACCCTGCCGCCCCTCCCTGCTACTCCCAGGCCCATTTTGTGGCACACACTGCATAGAGGCTGCTGCTGCTGCTGCCCGAACCCTGCCTGGAGGTGGTGGTGTGACGCTGGAGGAGGGGAGGGAGCTTGTGAGGGGATGACATTTCTGTTAACACCATTATGAAACAAGACAGGGAGGAAGAGGAAAGAAAACAAGAGGAGGAGGAGGAGGAGGAGGAGGAGGAGGAGGGGGAGGTGGAGGCCAAGACTATGCTTCCTGCATCCCATTCTGAGTCATGTGGAGTGCCAGAAGGTGTTGATCACAGCCAACAACGCTTCCCAATGAGGTGGTGAGGCAGCTGGAAGAAGCAGTCTCAGTCTACACTTGCATGGACACAGACCAAGGAAGCCAAGGCAGACAGGCACCTGCCACTTTGCACATTAACCCCTTGACTGGGGATTTCCTACCAGAAGACCTCACCAAGATACAGAAATGGAGCAAAAAGTGGCTGCTACAATTCAATGAAGAAAAATGTAAAGTCCTGCACCTTGGGAGGGGATATCCAGCATACCAATACCACATGGGAAACACTCCACTATCCACCACAGAGCCAGAGAAAGACCTGGGTGTTACCAGGCTAACAGTGAAGGTAAAATCCGTGACAATCGCAGTGGACAGGTTAAGAGAAACATCCTGCAGCGGCAAGAAGAGGAGGCAATGCAGAACACTAGTAAGTTAATGAGATGTGTTGTGAGTTCCCTCAACTTGGAAGGTTTTTAGCCAGTCTCTCCCTCCCCTCAGGCTTGGTGTGTGCGCACTTCTCTCTTGAGGTCAATAAAGTGTTGTTTTTCTCAAATTCCACTGTGCTCACATTATATTTTTCTAACTTAGTGAACGGCAGCAGGGTGTATTTTCTAATTTCTATGTGGCTACGTAAGGGCACTCACGAGTGAAGGGGAGACAAAGAGGGATTTAGGAAGGGGCCAAAGAAAAAGTTTCCTCTAGTCCCTGCAACACAAACTTTCTCTAACAAGTTGGAGGCACAGATACAAAAACCTACATTAGACGAGGATACACTGCAGTTGAGGTGGAGGGTAACTAAGGCAGACATGATGACACAGTGCAGAATGGCCTACAGACCCTGGGCCTGACCAGAGGGGCTGCTGAAGCCTGAACAGTGCCTGCAGGCAGAGTGAGGCTGGCTGGACACACTCAGAGACTTGGAAAGGACTCTACTTTCTCTGAGAATGATGATGATGGTGATTTTTTTACGGCAGTGGAAGCCACAAAAATGAGACAGAAGACTATCAAGCACTGCTCCAGCTGAAGGAAGGCAGTACAGGAGGCCAAAAAGAGAGGGCCAGTTTCAATTGGAGAGGCGTCTTGATACTCTTGATGCTGACGATGATGGTTATGATGATGATGATGATGGTGATGATGATGATGATGACGATGATGATGACGATGATGGTGATGATGATGATGATGGTGATGATGATGATGACGATGATCTGTCTACCTGGGAAAAAGCAAGCTGTCGGGCTGCACATATACCCACCTTGAGGGGCAGTGATGAGATGCTGTTCTGGGAAGTGTGAGAAGTGTGCCGGGAGGTTCCAGGGCAGCAAGGCGACCCTGCAAGGGAGGTCAAGCAGCATGCCCCCCAGGTAATGCCTGCAACAACACACAGGGTCACTGCCTCACACTCACATCAAATATCAGTACATTCAGTTCTGTACAAGAGGAGGTGAAGATGACATTACTGGAAGGGTAGGTGAAGATGACACAGACCTATTACTGGAAAGGGTAGGTGAAGATGACACAGACCTATTACTGGAAAGGGTAGGTGAAGATGACACAGACCTATTACTGGAAAGGGTAGGTGAAGATCACACAGACAAAGGGTAGGTGAAGATGACACAGACCTATTACTGGAAAGGTAGGTGAAGATGACACAGACCTATTACTGGAAAGGGTAGGTGAAGATGACACAGACCTATTACTGGAAAGGGTAGGTGAAGATGACACAGACCTATTACTGGAAAGGGTAGGTGAAGATGACACAGACCTATTACTGGAAAGGGTAGGTGAAGATGACACAGACCCATTACTGGAAAGGGTAGGTGAAGATGACACAGACCTATTACTGGAAAGGGTAGGTGAAGATGACACAGACCTATTACTGGAAAGGGTAGGTGAAGATGACACAGACCTATTACTGGAAAGGGTAGGTGAAGATGACACAGACCTATTACTGGAAAGGGTAGGTGAAGATGACACAGACCTGTTACTGGAAAGGGTAGGTGAAGATGTGAAGATGACACAGACCTGTTACTGGAAAGACTGGAAAGGGTAGGTGAAGATGACACAGACCTATTACTGGAAAGGGTAGGTGAAGATGACACAGACCTATTACTGGAAAGGGTAGGTGAAGATGACACAGACCTATTACTGGAAAGGGTAGGTGAAGATGACACAGACCTGTTACTGGAAAGACTGGAAAGGGTAGGTGAAGATGACACAGACCTGTTACTGGAAAGGGTAGGTGAAGATGACACAGACCTGTTACTGGAAAGGGTAGGTGAAGATGACACAGACCTGTTACTGGAAAGGGTAGGTGAAGATGACACAGACCTATTACTGGAAAGGGTAGGTGAAGATGACACAGACCTATTACTGGAAAGGGTAGGTGAAGATGACACAGACCTGTTACTGGAAAGGGTAGGTGAAGGCACAGAGTCAGGAAGTCACAGGAAGGAGGCGGCAAAGAGTGTGAGGAAACTTAAGGAAAAACTGAACAAATACAGACGTGGAGACAATAATTAAATAAGACAATAAGATACTAATTCCCTGCAAGGTACAGCCACTGCAGTCTGAATGTATCTGTAAGCCACGGCACATTACCCAACACAGTTATTATTATTATTATTATTATTATTATTATTATTACTATTATTATTATTCACCGATGCCAGAGCCTGATAATAGGCCTTCCCCAGCCCTGAAGACTCCCCTACACCCGTACACCCTCATACCACCCCCTCCCCCAGCCAACTACCCTGTGTGTGTGTGTGTGTGTGTGTGTGTGTGTGTGTGTGTGTGTGTGTGTGTGTGTGTGTGTGTGTGTGTGTGTGTGTGTGTGTATGGCAATGTTGTCACATGTGGTGCAGGCTCCTTCATTACCTCCACAGCCTGCTGCACCTTCCCTGGATGTGGCATCATTAAGGTAATGCTTCCCTACAAACCTAAGGCCAGGCCCTGCCCTCCCTCACAGCTCTGCTCTGCTGGCTGGACAGACACACGCTGATAGGCCTGGAAAACCTTGCTGAGTCACCCTAAGATGGGCCAGGACACCTCCCATCCACCATCCACCCATGCAATGGCAGGAAACAATGCGGGAAATAAATTGGTAAAGTTTACCCCCACACACAACGCCCCATTGGCCGGCACAAGTATGAGTACACTTTCCCCACACAACACTGTGCGGCTTAATCTACAGACTCCCCTCAACATTTTTATCTGTTCTTTCCTTTTGGCTAATGTGCAGACCACTGGTGTAGCCAGACACACTCAGCACGTAGATCTGATGCGCTTTGCCCATTTTTTCCTTGGAAAGTACATTTCCTAATTTCTAAGGTACCGTATGTTCCACCACATAAGATGCACCGGAGTATAAGACACACCTATAATTTAGCAAGATATATTTAGAAAAGTAAAGTCTGTGTGTCTGGAGGTGGTGATGTGACGCTGGAGGAGGGGATGGAGCTTGTGAGGTCACGGATGACATTTCTATCAACACCATTTTGCAACAAGACAGGGAGGAAGAGGAAAGAAAACAACAGGAGGAGGAGGGCAAGACCCACAGCATGCTTAGTTATTTCATAGTTCACAGAGTTAAGAATAACATCTAATTTAAGTGAACATTTTTTAAATAAACTTTGTACCATTCCTATATGTAGATTTCTACCCCCAAAGTTTGTCCGGGATTTTGGACGTCGCTACAACAGGCACGTGAGGCTGAAAACGCTTCTATTTCAGGATAAGAATACTTAGTGTTGCAGAAAAATATTGGCAGTAGTTGAGGAAGTCTTTCTCTCACCAACAAATCCCTTCCTCGCGTGACCCTTGCCTGCAGGGAGGGACGCTGCCTCCTGAACGTGGTAAGCTGTTCGACCTACTAATATACTTGTCACAGGCTACGGTGCCAACACACCACCAAGGCTCCATCAACGCCAAGGCACCTCGTTTCCTTTCTGTTACTTGCTTGCAGTAAACTTTAGACGATGGAGAAAATTAGTGCAAAGTAATGACGGGGAGGTGGGAGGGGACACTGATCCCATTACTCGCCCTGCTGCTCTCTTGTGTTAACACACACACACACACACACACACACATAACCCAGCCCCGTGACCCCTCCCCCAGCCCCCCTTCCATATCACACCACTTTCTCACCCCCATCCCTAGACAACCCAACCCCATACCCTCTCAACCCCCCTCGATGCTTCTTACCAATCCCACAAGTATTACCAATAAATTTGAAGAGTTATGTCTGGTCGCTGAGCAAAAGGATCCCGATGTTATCACAATAAGTGAGACCTGGTTTTCAATCAATAAACCATCATTCATGTACAAACTTAGAAACTATGATTTGTTTCACAAACACCGAGGCGTGTGTGTGTACGTAAGACAGCCCATGAATGCTGTACAAGCACCAATCGCTGTTCCTCCACAGTTAGAGTGTTTATGGGTGCCTTTGAAAAGTGTTAGGAGAATAGGACAAATGTTATACTACCCACCAGATTCCCCTGTCCATGACGGACTGACTAACCGTGTGGTGTCTAGTGTCGATTTATTCCGTTCAACGCACACTGATTGCAAGGTGGTTATTGCTGGTGATTTTAATGGTCTTGATAAGAACAGAGTGTGTGATGCTCTCCATATACGAAACCTAGTGACGCAGCCGACCCATGAAAACTCAGTGATAGACTTGATTTTAACAGACATGCACTCAGATTATTGTTCTCCCGAATATCTGCCCCTATTGGTCTTAGTAGACATAAATGTGTTTTGGTAAGACCTACGGCACTACCACCTCCCCCACAACATCGCACCCTCCAATACAGACCGTTCAAGGATTCGTCCGTGAGGAGCTTCGGATTCTGGATCACGGCAGTGGACTGGTCGTTCTTACAAATAATGCCAACCGTGGAACAACAAGAAAATGCACTGTTCGCCGTCCTGAAGCACCAGTATGAAACACATTTCCCCTTAAATCTTGGCGCAAACGAGATAATGACAAACTGTGGATGACCCCAGAAATAAAACATCTGATAAACAAAAAGCGCCGTGCGTACAACCAACGTCACACAGCGATATCGTGAATATAATTCTGCTTCATAAAGGAAAATCATACAAGCAAAGGTTGAATATTTTTGAGTCAGTGCAAAATGAAAGTGGTCTTAATAAATGTATCACAATGTTAACTGAACCCAAACGCACACCAGTGAATCTTTCGGCTTTTAACCTTGATGACCATCGACAAATTGCAAATATGATTAACGAACACTTCGCTGCCATATGTACAAACTACCCACCCATCGGCCCAGGTGTAGTACCGGCCCACCAGCCATCGCTTCCTCCGCCTCGTTATTCTAAACTACACATATATAAAGACTTAAAGAAAATAAAAACAAAGAAAGACACTCCCCCGGTGAACTCCCGTTAAAACTAATAAAGGAGTTTGCGTATGAACTGTGTCAACCTTTGGAGATCATATACAACAGCTGCTTACCATCTTGCCCTGCACGATGGAAGAGCTCGACAGTGACAGGATTCCCCAGAGCTCCAAATGTTGCCAGCCTTGGACAACTACGGCCTGTGTCACTCACAGACACACTCGGAAAGACGTTGGAGGGCCACGCAGCAAACCTGGTTCTTGCAGACATTCTACACAAAATCGACCACCAGCAGTTTGGAAACTTGAAGGGGCGCTCCACCACGCTGTACATGGTGTACCTCTTGGATGCCATACTTAAAGGCTTGGAGCAGAGAGACACTGTAGCCCAACTGTGTCTCATTGACTTCAAGAAAGCATTTGATAACGTGGATCACAGTGTAGCAGTGACCCACCTACACCACCTCGGATGCAGAACTTCACTGCTGCCGTTCATAACATCCTTCCTTACTGACAGACAGCAGTGCACAAGATATTACGGCGAGACATCTGAGTGGCTGCCAACAACCTGTGGAGTGCCCCAGGGAACATGCATTGGGCCAGTCATGTTACTAGCATTCATCAACAGTCTTCTGCTTCAGTCATCGTGTAAAGCCAAGTTTGTTGATGACGTCACTGTATACGCAGTGACCAAAGCAACCGACCTGCAAAATAACCCAGTCCAAGAACAAGTCACCACAGCTCATCTTCAGTGTGAGGAACTTAAACTAATACCAAACCCAAGCAAATGCAAGATCATCAATATCAGCTTCCTCAAGAGGGACGTGGCGTTCCCAACTGTTCATCTCTGTGGCAGTGAAATACTGCAGGTCAGTTCAGCTAAAGTGGTAGGGCTTGTCCTCACCTCAAGTCTAAATTGGCAAGACCACGTGGACCACATGTTCACTCAGGCGTCCAGAAGACTTTTTATACTGTTCCGAGCAAGGTCCTTCGGAGCAACAGAGGACCAGCTAATTTCCCTGTACTGTCAGAGGACCCGACCCGTGCTGGAGTACGCATGTCCAGTATGGCATCCAGCCCTCACTGCCGCACAACGAACTGCTCTGGAATCCGTCCAAAAGAGAGTGTGTCGCATCATCCTTGGCCACTACTATCGCAGCTACACCGGCACGCTGGCAAGGTTTGGACTGCCCAGGCTGGATGAAAGGAGAGAGCAGCTCACCCTCGGGTTTGGGAAGAAGCTGTTGAAATCGGCGCACTCACACCTGCTTCCACAGCGAACAGCAACTCGTCGCCAGAGCAGACACAGCAGCAGGATGCCGCCCGTCAGGTGCAGGACAGAGCAGTACAGAAACTCCACAATTCCTTGTGTAGTACGGAGGTTGAACAAAAATATGTAAAGCGCCCTCTTGTAATCAGTGCACACATTGGTACACCTTTTTTACATTGATAGACCTTTTTTTTTAAGGTTTTTACTTTTTTTAATTTTTTATTTAAAAGTTTTACTTTTTACTTTTTTATTCTTCAATATTATTTTCTTTAAACTTATTTCTCTTTGTTTCTTAACTGCATCAACAAAATCTCAGGACGCAAACGGTAACTGAGATTGATTCATTGTCATTGTAAGCCAAGACCTTTTCAGAAACATGAAATATCTCACGATTCTTTGTAATCTGCTCTTGGTGAATAAACTTATTATTATTATTATTATTATTATTATTATTATTATTATTATTATTATTATTATTATTATTATTATTACTATTACTATTATTATCATTATTATTATTATTACACTAGGATGTAGCTAGAGCAATAAATGTAGTCTACTGTGCAATTCCAAGGAATTGTGAAGATAATTCATCAGTGATTATTGTTCAATAACACTGAGTTTAATTCAATATTGAAATGCTTATTGTTGATGAAAAAATAATACAATAAAATACTAAGGCTATTTAAACATATTTCATTTTGCCTGAGGGTCAAAATAGGTTAAGAGAATATTAACTGTATAAAAATGTCTTCACCATATACAATGACATTGGTACCCAAGGAAATGAAGACTGTGCAGCCTTATCCATCAGGCTGTTAGATAAAGAGGGACTTGTAGCTCTACCTGGAGGAGCCTCTGGCTGAAGAGCCGTCACATGAGCAAGTAGTACCTAGCCCAGCACTCTCAAACACTAACTTTACCCGCATGTTAAAATCTCTGAAATAATAATGGAAACTGGTATCAGAGTAATGCTTAGTAAATATATCTAAAAAAAGAAAGTTTTAACCATTAGAGTGAGTTGGGTGTGATTCTGGAGTTTTACCAAGATGAATGGCATATCGGAAGTAACATCAATTCTTTTTATCCAAAATCTTGTAACACATCCAGTCCGTGAGACTGCCATTTATGAGACTGTGAAATATCCATTATGGGTCTCAAGCCCTGTGGAAGAGATCACACCCAGTAATATTGGCCATATGGGCGACAGCTTCCCTCATCAGCAACCATGTCTGGACCTCTGGTGACAGTGAGGTGAACGATTGTTTCAGTCCTTGTAGCATTATCTCTCACAATAATCCCCATAGACAGTACACAGGGAGGGCAGTTATTATAGCAAAACACACACACTGCATATCTGGCATCAACCTGACCAACAAGATGGTTTCCTCCCGAGAAGACTGACTTTGTTGGCACAACTCTATCTTCTCAGCAGACTTGCAGGGAATTTTTAAACTTTGTTTCCCCTCTCCGGCCTGTTACTACAGCAGCAAGCCTGGTGGAGAGGCATTGCTACATTAAAAAGCAGCCGTGTCCACTCCATAAATAGGAAAAAACTATGTCTCTGATACCTCAGTTCAAAGTTGGCGCCGTGCTCGAGGGGTTGGTTGGCTGGTTGGTTGGTTTGGGCACAGGGTCAGCAGACCATTCGTGCCTAGTGCTCGAGGGGCCAATAATGGCGCCCAGCAGCCTCATACACAGGGCCACCTATGTACTCTCTCTGTCAAGGAACTCTAGCCTACCTTGAGGGTTAGTGGATGAGGTCCTACTCTGGGAAGTGTGCCGTGAGGTTCCGGGTCAGGGGAGGTCAAGCAGCACGCCCACCGGGTAATGCCTGCACAAAACACAAAGGGTCACTTCCTTACACTCACATAAAATATCAATACATTCACTTCTATAAAAGGGGAGAGAGAAGGTCTGACTGCAGGATGTGAACCAATGAGTGACTTGCAGGAATCAGGTGATAAAGACCTATTACTGACAAGGGAAGGGAAGGCAGAGCTAGGAAGTCACAGGAAAACATGAGGAAGGGAACATGTCGTCATGATACTAAGGACTACAGCTTTCCAAGGAGAAACATAAACACTGGGAATGACTTAAGAGAAAAGGTGATGGAGGCAAAGAGCTTGTGGAAACTTAAAGAAACCTGGACAAATATGGATATGGAGACAATAAATAAACAAATACAATAAGGTACCAAGTCCCTGCAAGGTGCAGCCACTCCAATCTCAGTTTAACCATAACCCACAGCACATTACCTAACAGTTATCATTATTATTCATTTATTTTTTATTTATTTATTTATTTTTTTTTTTTTTATGTGCCAGCCTATAGCGGCGGCAGGCTTTCCTGTGGGGCCTGGATGGTGGTTTGATTGGACCTCATTACTGGAGTGCCCATGAAGGTTTTGGGGCCGACTCTGATGAATGTGGTGCTCTGAGGATGACCATCTGGAAGCACTGCCGCCAGTGCTGGAAACCACAGAAAAAATATAAATAAATAAATAAATAAATAACCTTAACTTACGTAACAACCTAAAATAAAATAAATACTAACTAATCTAACCAGACCTAAATATACCTTGGTAACAAACTGCCCCTTGAATATTAGAGTATATTTCATAACAACCTAAATATTCTTGATAAAAAACTGCCCCTTGAATAGATTACTGTACATTCTATAAGCTCACTAAGTAAACCTTGATAAAAAAAAGCCCCATAAAAGATTACTGTACATTCTATAACCTCACTAAGTCAACCTTGATAAAAAACAGGCCCAACAAAACACCTTGATAAAAAAAAGCCCCATAAAAGATTACTGTACATTCTATAACCTCACTAAGTAAACCTTGATAAAAAAAAAGCCCCATAAAAGATTACTGTACATTCTATAACCTCACTAAGTAAACCTTGATAAAAAAAAAGCCCCATAAAAGATTACTGTACATTCTATAACCTCACTAAGTAAACCTTGATAAAAAACAGGCCCATAAAAGATTACTGTACATTCTATAACCTCACTAAGTAAACCTTGATAAAAACAACCCATAAATAGTACATTCTAAAATATACCTTGATAATAAAACAGTATATACAACGCCTAAATATACCTTGATAAAAAACAACCCATAAAGTATTGAGTACATTCTATAACCTCACCTAAATATACCTTGATAATAAAACAGCCCCAAAATGTTACAGTACATCAGCTAAACATACCTTGGTAACAAAAACAAGCAATAAAGCATTAGAGTACATTCTATAGGCTCAGCTAACCTGGAGCACAGCATAATTACTGCTCAGGGAACAACACACCCGGCACAGCATCACCAGCTGGGGCGCCTCGTGGGTGAACACTGCCACAGACAACACATCATCATTGCCCAGGGGGAGGCCGGCAGGTACCGCCCCCCTCCCTTGTTGTGCATTCATTCCTGCCATTGTGTCTTTATCGTTTCTTGGTACTGCCTCCACATGTATTACTAGTTGTATAATCACACTCTGTACTGCCTGGGGGTTGGGATGGCATGTTCCTCCCTTCTCCTTTGTTGTTTCCCTGCAACAATAAACTATCAATCAATCAATCAATCATTACCTTATAATAATTAGTAAAATTACAGAAGTACACCCACCAGGCCGACGTCCACCTGAGACAACAACAAACAATGCAGCGACAAGCTAGCAATGTATTAATCATGAACAACTAATTAATCTAACCTGACTTAACCTAACCTAACATAACTTACCTTGATACAGTATATCCCATGCAAGATAATATTTATTTCTTTATCATAAACAATTAAACTAACCTAACCTAAGCTGGCTCTACCTAACCTAAACCTGGCCCATGCCTCAATACAGCATATCCCCCCCAAGATAATATTTATTTCTTTATCATAAACAATTAAACTAACCTAACCTAAGCTGGCTCTACCTAACCTAAACCTGGCCCATGCCTCAATACAGCATATCCCCCCCAAGATAATATTTATTTCTTTATCATAAACAGTTAAACTAACCAAACATAGCCTGGTCTGTGCTCTGCTGCCAAAATTCAATAAGAGGAAATATATACCTCAATATATCCCCCAGACAATATTTATTTACCGTGGACAATCAAGCAATCTAACCTGACCGAATCCTAACATAGCCTGGCCTGTGCTCTGTTGCCAAAATTCAATAAGAGGAAATAAATACCTCAATATATGCTCCCAGACAATATTTATTTATTTATTTAGGACAATCAAGCAATCTAACCTGACCGAATCCAACTACAACTAACCTAACATAGCCTGGCCTGTGCTCGACACATGCCCCCTCAGACCACATTTCACAGTACTAATATATAACGAACAAGTGACTTCCAACAGAGAGAAGCGCGGCCGTGTGTTGAGTGTGCACGAGGCAGCTGCTTCACACTGCAAAGAGGTGTCCCTTGCAGCGAGACGGCTCAACTCATGGAATATTACCACAATTTTGAATAATATTTCATTTATGGCAATTATTTTGAGAGAATTTAATACTGACACTGTTGCCTTTAGATCTCTGAGTGCAGTTCCTAGGGGGAACAAAAACCATAGCAGTGTAGGGCAGGGACAGAAGGGGAGGGAGGCAAGGGAGCATGGGAGGCGTCTGGGATGCCTAAATGTTAGGGGACGGGGAGTAGGGAAGTTAGAGGACATGGCTAAGGAATTGAGGGAGTGGGACTTCCATGTGGTGGGGGTTACCGAGACCCAGCTGAG
Source organism: Eriocheir sinensis (assembly GCF_024679095.1). Lineage (NCBI taxonomy): Eukaryota > Metazoa > Arthropoda > Malacostraca > Decapoda > Varunidae > Eriocheir > Eriocheir sinensis. The sequence continues at coordinate 37,605,940 of NC_066509.1, forward strand.
GGAAAGACTAGAAGTCAGGTCAGGGGACTACAATTTTATAGCCGAGGGAAGGAGTAAAAACCCAAGGAAAGGTGGGGGAGTAGGTTTATTTATAAAACGGGACTCGGGCTTAACTTTTGAGGAACTAGATGTGGGTACCAGCGAGGATATTCTAGCAGTGAGAACAGGGTACAGGGACAAGGGTAGGTTGGAGCACCTAATCATAGTAGTGTGCTACATGACAGTGGAAGGGACGGGTGCAAGGGTAGAGAAGGAAAGGAAGTATGAGAGGGTAGGGAGGGTAATAGCAGAAAATAGACAGGAGCAAGTAATTGCCATGGGAGACATGAATGGACATATTGGTATCCTAGGAGAGGAGATAAACAGAAATGGGACTTTGTTATTAGAGTTTGTGGAGGAGCATGACTCAGAAATATTAAATTTAACCATAGCGGAGGGAAGGGTAGCCTGGGCAGAAAGGGGAAGGGAGTCAGCTATAGATTATATCCTTGTAAACGAGAAGGCTAGGAGGATGGTTAGGGATATGTGGATAGACGAGGAGGGGCTCATAGATATAGTAAGTGACCACAATATGATGGTTTTAAATTGTGTTAGCCAGGGCCAGAGGGAGGAGGGGGGGAACAGGAATAAAGATTGCCGCTGGAACATGAGAGGGGGTGACTGGGAGGCCTTCAGAAGAGACCTAACAGGTGTAGAATGGGGAGCGGATGGTAGTGTGGATGAAACGAATGACAGGATGTGGAGGATAGTAAATGAGACAGCCAAGAGGAGGTTAGGAGTACTAGAGATAGGAAGAGGTAGGAAACAGGGAAAGAGGTGGTGGAACGAAGACGTTGAAAAGGCAAGGAAAGAGAGAAAGGAGCTGAATAAGAGAACCAGGAGATTGAGGAAGGAAATAAACAGTGATGCAGGAAGAGTAGAAGATGAAAACACGAGGCAGCGGTACAGGAACAAGCAAAGGGAGGTAAAGCGACTCATTAGGAAGGCGAGGGCAGAGACTGAGAGGGAGACAGTAGAGGAACTCAGGGAGAAGGGAGAGGAGGGGGGAAGAGACTGGTATGCCTTCCTGAGGGGGGAGGAAAATAGGTAACAGCCCAATTTAGAAGAAATAGAAGTGGGAAACAGAGTAGTGAAAGGGGCAGAATAAATAAAAAGGGAAATCAAAAACTTCTGGGAGGAGATAGCGGGGGTGAGTGAGCCTGTAGAGTTAGGGGAGGTGCACTTGGAATCTAGCAGGAAAATATTTGAGGCTATGGGGGATTGCTTCAGTAGGGAAGAGATCAGGGAATATGTAAAGACACTCAAGGCTAGGAAAGCAACAGGGAGGGATGGGATTCCTAATGAGTTTTATAAAGAAGGGCCAGGTGTAATAGAGGGGCTGTATAGGCTGTTTAGAAAGATTTGGTTAGAGGGAAAAGTACCGGGAAAGTGGAACGAAGGTAGGGTGACTCTGCTACACAAAGGGGGCACAAGAGTAGGAAAGAGTTAAAAAACTACAGGCCCACAGCTGTCACAGACACAATAGGAAAGATTTTCAGTGGTCTACTTAGTGATAGGATGAGTAAATGCTGTGAAAGAAACAGGGTAATGGGGGAGGAACAGAATGGTTTTGGTAAGGACAGAAGGGGGAGGACAACATGTTTGTAGTTAACACAGTGATTGAAAGAATGAGAGGAACGGGGGGGAATGTATACCTTGCTTTCCTTGACATAGAAAAAGCGTATGATAGGGTAAATAGGGGTTTGTTAAGTCGATTGTTGACTAGGATAGGAGTGAGTGAGAGGGTAGTAGGGATAATAGAGTATGTATGAGAACACACGGGCAGTATACAACCTAGGGGATATAGAGACAGGGTGGGTCAACAGTCATAGAGGGGTTAGGCAAGTGTGTGCTGCCCCCGCTACTGTTTGGGCTGTACACAGAGGAGCTGGCAGAGTGGTTGAGGGCATCGGGGTATGGGATAAGGGTGGGGAGTGAACGGCAAGGATGTCTCATGCATGCAGATGACATTGTGCTCATGAGTGAGGATAGTGAAGAGTTACAACAAATGTTGGATGTAGTAGCACAGTATGGGAGGGACTTTGATATGAAGTTTAGTAGTGAGAAGAGTCAGGTAGTAGTAGTAAATGCTGAGGCTACGGACGAGGGAAGGACCTGGGCGCTAGGAGGGATGAACACAGGCCGTACAAGTTCATACAAGTACCTAGGGATCATAGTTGACGAGAATGGAACAGATAGGACCAAACAGAATAGAATTTCTAGGGCAAATCAGTGGGTAGGAAGGCTAGGAAGTGTGGCTAGATGTAGAGCTAACAGGTATGAGGTAGTTAGGGGGATATGGAAGGGCATGGCAGTACCAGGCCTCATGTGTGGCCTAGAATGCATGAGGTGGACAGTCAAGGAGCTAGATAAGCTGGAGGTAGTACAGAACAGAGTAGGCAGGCTGGCTCTGGGTGCCAACAGGTATGCAGCGGTAGATGCAGTGCGAGGGGAAGTAGGCTGGAGCACCTTTGAGGAAAGAATAGGTAAAGCAGTTTTAGGGTACAAAGTCAGGCTAAGAAAGATGAGTGAGAATAGATGGGCATGCAAGGTATATGAGTGGGCGGGACAGGGGACGAAGTGGAGCAAGTCTAGCATACGCTGGGACAAGAGATGTGGGCTGGAGGGCTTCACACTCGGAGATGACGCTAGGGGAGGTGAAGAAGTGAAGCGTACAGTGAATGACAGAGTTCAGGAGAGGGCAAGATAGACTGTAGCCAAAGGGTGGGGGCAAAGAGTTCTCTAGAATGATACAAGTTGAAGGCCAAACCCAAGTGTGAAGCCTTCTACGATGGTAGCCGGGGTGTGTGTTGCTCTTCAAGGCCAGGACTAAATCCTTAGAGGTGAATAATAGGACATACAGGTGGGCAAATGGGGGAAGCAAGGTATGCCGTATGTGTGAAGGGGGGGTTGACGAGACAGTGGAACATATGCTACTAGAGTGTCCTAGGTATGATAGGGTTAGGCAGAGTTTGGTAGAAATAATAACACAGGAATTAGGAACAGAAGTATGGAGTAGGATGCTAGAGGGGGATGTAGAAAGGGGGATAGAATTCTTGTTAGGTCTGAGTACGCTGCAGACAATGACCAGAAGAACAATAGAAGGGGTTAAGGAATTCCTAGAGAGAGCCTTTGCAGAGCGCACCGGATAGGGTGGACTCCTGTAGATGTCCCCATCTGTGCCTCTACGGGCTCTTTCAGACGGTTACATTTTATTTTTGGATTTTCAGGGTGTTGGCCCTGAGGGAGTAGGCCGTTATGAAGGCTGTAGTTGGATCCGAAAGGGACAACTACCTCCCGAACCAGGACCAAGACCAAGACCAGGGCAGCAAATAATAACTTTTGGAAAATTAAAGAAAATTCAATAGTTATGTTAGAAGTTAATGAACACAGCCTGACACACTGCATTTTGGGCAGGGGGTGAAGCAAGTTAGGACAGAAACAGTCAGGGGGACTATTGAGGAGAGGGCAGCCTAATAATGTTGAGACACCGACTGCTTGTTTCTGAACAAAATACAATTCTCTTCATTGTTTTTTTTCTCCAGAAATCACTAAATAAAATCATTAAATCCCACGCTGGGTATTTCCGTCAGCCGACACCGCTTGCCCAACTAGTTCAAACCAACCTAACCTAATTCAACCTTACATAACCTACCTAGCGGGGGGCGTCACCCCCTTTCTATTTTCCGGAGGTCATTTGTTATTGTACTGCATTCAGGGATGACAAAAGAATCCATGTTGTATTAACTTTGCTAGAGGTGGCTGCCCTCACTTCAATATTATCCATAGTTGGGTTTGATCAGGTTAGATTTGTTAAGGTTATTTGTTTAGGATAAATATGAAATATGCTTCACCACTGTTATCACTGGCAACGGTGTGACCAAAGGTAATCTACACAGTCCCAATAACTTCCTAAATATTAATCTGGCAGGGAATTACACACACCAGACGTCACAGGCCAGTGTTGAGAAGGCACGGCAAGGCTCAGAGTATTCACCTATTTTGAGTGACCCATAACAAAATCATAGCAAGTACTGTTAGGCCTGGCCATGGGGGCACCGGGTGTAATACTAGACAAACACCCCATCTGTAGCCCTTGCACCACCCCCGTGAAACACCCTAAAGACAGTGGTCATGTTCTTAAGCACTTCATCGTCCAAGTGCACACATTTGACAAGGCTTTCATAGGAGTTGTGGGAGTTTTCAAGGGTAGCTTCATGACCCTGGTGGTGGTGTGACCCTTCCTCTGTTCCATGAACCTACAATAACACTCATTAGAATCTGATTTATCTCCTTTTTGGCCTTTGGGAAGAGTTGAGGGGTGGAAACGTCTGACACTGCCAACCAGACTGGGCCTTGGGGGCACCGGGTGTAATACTAGACAAACACCCCCACCCATCTGTGGCCTTGTGTAAGAAATTAGAATTGAGCCTCTTTTGTCTATTTGTGAGACCTTGGATTGAAGGTGAGGTCGGTATCATAAGACACTTTTGGTTCTCACATCAGCTGTTTCTAAAGGTCAAAGGGGGGTCAGGCGTGCTCTAATGAGTGTTTCTTCAGGTTTACGGTGCAGAAGGGTCACACCACCACCAGGGTCAAGCCTGGATATGCCCACAACTCCTAGGAAAGCCTTGCCAAATAGGAGAAGGAGAAGAAAGAAGAAGGTAAAAGGTAAACAGTCCCCAAGGCAGTGCTGAGAACAAGCCTCCCTCCCTCCCCGGCCTGCCAACAATGACAGTATCACACACCCGTGGAGACTAACACGTGATAAAGACAGAATAAGCCATTGACACAGGCACGAAGGAGAAGAAGAAAGAAGGTAATAGCCAGTCTCCAAGGTAACGCTGAGAACCAGGCCGCCCCCTCCCTGCCTGCCCGAACAGTATCACACAGCCGTGGAGACTTACCTGGTTCTTACCTGGTTGGGCTCCCTTGGAGGGAACCCCACAGTGGCTAGCACGCCATTCTTGTGTATTAGAGAACAACAGAAATCCAAGACAAAGAAAGATAAGACTGGAAAGTGTGCTAAAAGCCTGTTTAGAATGGTAATAAGTAGATTGAGCTCAGTAATGAAATAAAGTGTCTCCCAGGAACTCAGCAAGTCCCTTCTTGAAAGAGTTTAGGTTGGTTGACTCTGCTACCTCTGGGGGGAGTTATTCCACAGCCTCACCACACGAACTGAGAAAAATCTATGTCTGGCTTCGCAAGTGCTGTGAGGAACAAAAATTTTGAACTTGTGCCCTCTAGTAATATCCCTTGTTGGTGCCATGGTGAATAGATCTGTAGGTGATATAGCTGACATACCATTGAAGATCTTCCAACATTTAATAATATCTGCCCGCAATAGTCTTCCTTTCACAGAGTAAAGATCTAAAGTTTTAAGTCGCTGATCATAAGACATAGTCTCACAACCTGTGATAAGCTTAGTCCATCGACACTGAACTGATTCTAGAAGAGATAAGTCAGTAATATAACCTGTGTTCCATACTGGGGATGCAAATTCAAGAAGTGGACGTACATGTGTAATGAATAGTTTAACCATAAAGGAAGGTGAGCGACACAAGGTTGACTTAAGAAAGGAATATGACAAACCAGCAGCCTTTGACACTACAGATTGGATATGGTGATGGAATCTTAATGATGGATCAGTGGTTATGCCAAGATCTACTGCAGCAAAACTGAAACTTAGGGGATTGCCTTTAACAGTATAAAATGAATACGGGCCCAAATCATAAGACTGACGGAGGTCGGTGCCAAAGCTCATGAGTTTAGTTTTGTCAGCATTAATCTTTAAGTCCCAAGATTCTGCAACTTTAATTAAAGAATCAATATCTCTTTGGACAATACTAATGCCCTCCAACACTGTATTAAGGCTCTGAGGCTTTATCAGAAGATAAAGTTTAAGATCATCAGCAAATAATTTTATGTTTGATACTAAAGTATTGGAGATGTGATTTATGTAAATAAGGAAAAGAGTAGGACCTAACACAGAACCCTGTGGCACACCGCTAATTACTGGAAATGAAGAACTGATCTGTCCGCCCACTACAACTTCCATAGTCCTATGGGATAGAAATGTCTTGATCCAAGATAGAATAACACCATTAATGCCCACTGAATTAAGTTTAGTAAATAGAATCTGGTGATTAACAGTGTCGAAGGCTTTTGAAAAATCAAAGAGAATAAGATCAACCATATTGCCCGTGTCCATCCACTCAGAGACTGCATCATACGTAAGTAAGAGCTGATCCTCCACAGACTTGCCAGAGCGAAAACCAAACTGGTTGACATTCAGTATTGAATTGGCTTCCAAATAATTATGCAGTGCAGCAACAATTATTCTCTCTAAAATTTTACAGCTAACAGAAGTGAGGCTTACTGGGCGATAGTTAAGAGGATCACTTCGTTTACCTTTCTTGAAAATAGGTACTACTGAAGATTTTTTCCAAATTTCAGGAATCTCCCCCGAATTTATAGATGAAACGAATATTTTAAACAGAGGATATGCTAAATTAGTGGAGCAATGTTTTAGTAATACTGGATGAACAGAGTCAGGTCCCATTGCAGTGGAAGGGTTAATAGCACCGAGTTCCCTAGCAACATCATGAACTGTGAAGTGTATCTGGTGAAAGGAGCCATCATGTACTTGGTGTGGTGACTGTGGAAGACCAGAGGGTATGGTAAACACTGAGGAAAAAGCACCACCTAAGAGCTGAGCCATCTCTTTAGGGTCGGATACTAAGTTTTCTGCATCACCGAGAGGACCAACGGAAGGACAGCCTACTTTTTTCCCGCGTATGTACGAGTGAAATAATTTGGGCTTAACTGAGTAATTATTAAGGATGTCCTCCTCATAAGAAATCTGTTTCTGAGTGGAATAGTTCCTGTACTGGTAATTTACATCCAGAAATGTTTGCAAAGCTTCAAAAGCAAGTACAGAGTTTCTAGCATGTACTGCTCTCATCTGTTTGTAATGGTTCCAACTATTCTTTCGGATGTTTATAAGAGCTCTAGGAGGTTTGTATTCCCATGGTTTGTAAGGGCACTTGATGAGGAGCGAAGAGTTTTTTGTGGAGCACATGTTCTTCCAAGATAGTTTATATAGGACAAAATTTATTGTATGAATCATTAGAGTTCATATTCTGGAATTCAAAGTCCCAGTCTACAGTGGACAAGAATTGATTAATTTGCTTAAAATTGGCTTTAGGCCAGAAAGGGATGCAGCGCTGACATTTGACTTCACAGGTTTGTACTGGAAAATATAGCCACAAAGTATAACACAGTGATCACAGTTGGGAAATGGGGGAAATACATTAGAGGAGACTACTCGATCAGTTTCAGTAGTGAGAAATAGATCTAAAGTATTGCCTGCCCTGATGTTTGTTGGCTCATCAATCCACTGAGTGAGGCCTAATGAGGTGAAACAGTCTAGAAAAAGTTTATCAGTATTAGCAGTTACATTATTTACACCGCCTAGTAACCAAGAGATAGAAGGAAGGTTAAAATCACCAATCACTATTACTTCCCTGTTAGTACAAAATCTGTTAGAAAATCTATGAGTTTATTATTGTCTTGAAGAGAGTAAGAGGGAGGTCTATAAACAACTACAATAAATATTTTGTAATCTGGAAGAAAGACTGAGCAGACGTTAGGTATTTTGATGTTCATGTTGAGACATCTGTAAGAATTATGTACATAAATGCCAACTCCATGTTTATGAACTGAACCAGAAACGTCATTTCTGAATAAGTTATAATTAGTAATTGAAACTGCAGCATCTGGAATAGTACTAATTAACCAAGTCTCAGTAACCCCTAATACATGTGCATTATTTGAAAATAAGAAGTGCTTAACAAATGCAACCTTATTGATAAGACTATTTACATTACACAAACTAACATTTAGTTGGGTAGTAAAGGGGCAGTTGAGCCAAGAGAATCAGAACTGGCAGGCTGGGCTACAGGCTGAGCTGAGGCACCAGCTAGCCTGTTCCTTTGTCGCCTCTCATACAGTTCTTTTCTTTGTTTGAATGTTAAATCCCTATTAACATAAATGCCATTGAACTCGTGGTTGTTTCTAAGATTTTTTGCTTCCGTCACTAGCTTCCTACGCGAGTCATCATCGGCAATTTTAACTCTGTAAAGACCCTTGTTTCTATCAACACAAAATAAATCAGACATAGATGGAGTGGTATTCAGAAGATAGCGAGTGATGTTTGCAATGCTAGTCCTTGCATCTTCATTAGACTCGACCTTTACACCCCTGAATATGACTGATTCTTTCCTTTTTCTTCTCTCGTCCATCTCTACTATTTCCTCCCGAATAGACATTCTCAAATCATCCCCAGAGGCAACCTGAGTCGGAGAGGCAGAAGATGAATGCGAGGCAAGAGAGTCCTCAAGAGTGAAAACCATCGTGCACAACAGCTTCACCCACACTGGAGCACGCCTATTCAATGCAGTGCCTCCCAGCATAAGGAACCTGACTGCAGTAGCACCCGACACCTTCAAGTACCACCTGGACAAGTGGCTGTCAACAGTACCTGACCAGCCACCAGCGCCAGGTTATCCAAGTGGCAACGGAAATCGTCTTGGTAAAGATTCGTTTTAGGTCCGTGCCAGTATCTCATAATCTACTTTATGAAACATCACTATCTCTTCATATATCTTTTCTACAAACCTTCAGCAAGAGGAGAGGAGCCAGTGGGAAGCAGCGGAGGTCCACCTCAGCTGTGTCCGTAGTCGACGAGATTCAACAAAGTAAATAACCTTGGCATCACCATAGTCTGCCTCACTAAGCCTCTCCCTCGCCCAGCCTCTCAGCACTGACAACAACACAGCCATAGAACAACACATTACAGGGCAACACAAGAATCTTTGTCTTCATTTTATGCGGTAAATATGGAGGAACACACCTTGCAATGAACGCTGCTCACCAACACACACACACACACACACGTCAACACGCCCCGCCAGGCACTACTCGGCCTTGGTCTGGGGCTCGGGTCTCCCTTCCTCCCTCTCCACCATTACCAAAACAGAATAACGATTTCTGTCATAACTACAAGGGAATCTCATTATTGGGGCACGTGCGGCTGGGTGTTGTGTGGTGGTGGAAGGTGCAGCTATATGTTTAGCGTCCGTGGCTATATATATATATATATATATATATATATATATATATATATATATATATATATATACTGTACTGCTGTACAAGTGTGTGTGTGTGTGTGTGTGTGTGTGTGTGTGTGTGTATTTAGCTATTTGTAGTCTAGGTGGCCCGAGCTAAGCTCTAATAGTCCCGTCTCCATAAATACATTCATCCAGCCTTTCCTTCATTAGGTGGACACTGCTCGCCTCCACCACCTCTTCCCGCAAGCTGTTCCATGTGTTAACACTTTTGTGTGGAAAACTATAACCTACTTTTTCAAGTCACAAACAGGTTCCTTTATTAAGTTTCTTTCCATGTCCTCTCAGCCCCTGTGTTCTCACAGTTGAGAAGAGAGACTCTCTATCCACCTCATCAAACTTATTTACCAACTTATACAGCGTGATCAGATCTCCTCTCTCCCTTCTTTGTTCCAGTGTCGTCAAGTCCATCTCCTTCAATCTGTGTGTGTGTGTGTGTGTGTGTGTGTGTGTGTGTGTTTACCTGGTTGTATTTACCATGTCTTTATCTGCTGTCCAATTAAATAAAGCAAAATAGAACGTGCAAAACAGTCAAGCAATGTTTCATATCCATTATTATTATTAATATTGTTATTATCATTAGTAGTAGTAGTAGTAGTAGTAGTGTAGTGACACGACTTGCCTGATGGGCGAGCCTCCCATAACCCACTTAGCCAGGGGGGTACCTCTTTGGCCGACTGGTAAAGGAGCGGCTCTCCCGTTACGCTGGTCGCGGGTTCGATCCCCGGCGCCGGCAAAACTTCCCTTGTCTGGATTAATTTCTCGTGTGTTTCGTTACACGCAGTGGTCGTGTGGGAGTATAGTAAAGAGAAAAATTCAGGCATTTCAGTAGTAGTAGTAGTAGTGGTACAATTAGCATATACCCAGATAGAAGGAGAAAGTATATATTGAACAAAAGACATGTATGAGCTAGGAGAAGGAGGAGGAGGAGGATTGGAGGAGGAAGAAAAGAGGAAAAGAAGAGTGAAAACTGAAAAGAAGAAAAAGACAAGATGAGAGGAGGAGGAGGAGGAAACAATAAGAGAAGATAGAGGAGAGATGGAGATAAAAGAAAAGATGAAACGAGGAGGAGGAGGAGGAAACAATAAGACAAGATAGAGTGAGATCTGGAGATAAAAAGAAAACATGAATCGAGGAGGAGGTGGAGGAAACAATAAGAGAAGATAGCGTGAGAGATGGAGATAAAAAGAAAAGATGAAACGAGGAGGAGGAGGAGGTGGAGAGGGCAGAATGAAGCGGATAGATAAATAGCTAGACAGACAAATAGATTTACACAGGTTATTGCATGATAACAGATAATAAACCAATAGATACTGATAGGCAGAGATATAGATAAATAGACAAACAGATAAACGGATATGGATAAGTAGATAGATAGACAGACAGACAGACGGGCAAATACACAAGAAATGGTCAATAGATAGAAAGAGGTCATTGCAGTGGTAGTTAGACAGATAGACATACAGATAGGTAAATATATACATAGATATAGACTCAATATAGCCGTAGAAACACTCCTATGTTAATTTTCCCTCCCTTGATAACGTAACTCCTCCCCCTCCTCCTCTTCCTCCGGGTCTCAAGGTCAAAAGGTCAACCCCAAAAACGCAACCCCGATGTAATTTTTGGAATGTTAAAGTTTCCATTATCGCGTATTGAGGCGACAGGAGTTATCTTGAGGTTGATTTATAGGCCTACAGCACCCATAGGATCCAGTATAGGCCTCACCGGGAGTGGCTGTACGCCCGATGCGGCCAGGTGCCATTCATTCTGCCTGGTTGATTGAAAAAATGTGGAGGGTGCCGTCAAGTGTATATTTCTCCCTTTTTCAGGCCATGGCGGGGACTCTAGTGTGGTTTATGTTTATCTTCCTGGTACAATAGGCTTAGTTATGTAATATTCACCGCACTGTGCAGGTATATACGCCCTCGTAGGCCTGTGAGAGCGTTACCTGTGTTGAAAAGTGTTGCCGTTTGGCCGAGTCGACTTGCATATTTTGGGTACGAATCGTGTGTTGCGGCGTGAGGGTGCCATGTGAGGATATATTTAACCCTATTTTTAGGCCATAGCGGTTATTGCAGTGTTGTTCCTGCATATCAAAGTGGTTAGTTATCTTGTTCAGTCTGTTGTTAAGCACACTGAGGAATAGCAAAGCCCCGTACAAGCCTGTATATGTGATGGGAGGTGTTGCCGTGGGCCCAAAGTCTTGTTGAATAATTTCCTTTTGCCGCGTGAGGTGCCATAAGCCGATATATTTAATCCTGCTTTTAGGCAATACCGATCATTGTGTTGTTGTTCTTCAGTATTGCAGTGGTCAAATATCTTCACTAGTACACTGTTAGCCACGCTGCGTGATAACAAAGCACGGTATAAGCCTGTATACATGGTAGGAGGTGTTGCCGTTTCCCACAAGTTGACCATTTTTTCCTTATGTGTGTATATGAGCATTTGACGCTTCAATATGTCTTTCTATGCTAAACAAAGCCTAGGTATTGCAACAGACGTGTTTTGTACCAGTGTGGGAGCCCTTGAAGCCGTCTATCATTGAGTTAAGTGACCTAGTTTTGGGGTCATTGAGGTCGCCAGCTGATGGCAGTCGCTATCAGATTTAAGTATTCCCGGTGTCTTTCTTTGCTAAATGAAAGCCTAGGTATTGTAATGGACGAGCTTTGTACTAGTTTATGAGCCCCTGAAGCTGTCTATCACTGTGTTACGTGGTGCGAGTTACGGGTCATTGGGGTCGCCAGCTGACGGTCGATCGAGTAGCTGTCATATTATTTCTCCACGTTCTGAGGCTTTACCGGCCATGCTGGTGTTGATAATGTTTGTTTTAGTGATGAGATATGTTAATCAACGTTCTGTTTATCATACTGTGTGTTCTGTTTATCATACAGTTATTGCCTCTTTGAGCTTAATTTTGGAAGTATGGAAACTGTAGGGTGTTGCCATTCTTCACTACCGGATACATTTCTCCATATGTTAAGGCTGTACCGGTCCTTATTATGTCGTGTAGGGTTGTTTTAGTGCTGAGATATGTTCAGTAATCTTCTATTTATCGTGTCATTCAACCTCATAGTGTCTGAACCCTCACAGTGTCATTTAACCTCACAGTGTCTGTCAACCTCACAGTGTCTCTCAGCCAAACCGTGTCATTCAACCTTACAGTATCTGTCAACCTCACAGTGTCATTCAACCTCACAGTGGGTCAACCATGGCGTCTGTCAACCTCACAGTGTCTGAACCCTCACAGTGTCATTCAACCTCAGAGTGTCTCAACCTCACAGTGTCTGTCAACCTCACTGTGTCAACCTCACAGTGTCTGTCAACCTCACAGTGTCTACCTCACAGTCAACCTCACAGTGTCTCAACCTCACAGTGTCTGTCAACCTCACTGTGTCAACCTCACAGGGTCTGTCAACCTTAGCGTCTGTCAACCTCACAGGGTCTGTCAACCTTAGTGTCTGTCAACCTCACAGTGTCTCAACCTCATATTGTCTGTCAACTTCGCTGTGTCAACCTCACAGGGTCTGTCAACCTTAGTGTCTGTCATCCTCACAGTGTCATTCAACCTTACAGTGTGTCAAGGAGAAGGGTAGGAGGGAGGGGTGGGAGTAGGGGAAGCCAAGGGCGGACCATCGCTGTTTAAGACACTTGAGGGAGGGGTGTGTTGGAGTCATGTGGGGTTGTAGGGGTTGGCAAGGGCTTATATATGTGGTTGTGGTGGGTTGGGGAGGGGTTACGTGGGGTTGTGGGGGAGTTGTGTGGGTTTGAAAGTGGGTTATAATAGGTTTAGGGAAATTTCACCGCATGACACCCCCGCTCCTAGCATGAAAATTGCTCTGGTCTCGTTAGTAAAACATAACCATAACAATGTGCGTATGTGGGTTTTGTGGGGTTATGTGGGGATTTTGGGGGCTATGTGTGGTTGCCGAGGGGCTATGAGGGGTTGGGAATGGTTACAGTGGCGACTCCTGGCAACTATAGGGTGCCATTTCTATGCCCTCATAGTCACTCTATTAGCTTATGTCAAAAGTATAAGGATCCTCTGAAAAAGTATAAACATGCCCCGCTATGTGCTGCCCCCTTTTGGCAAGCATGCGCTGTATAAGGGTATTATGTCATCGCTATGAGGGTAACCACGTCTACTATTTCTAAAGGTCTAATAGGAGCTTATTCAGGTTCTATTGACTGTTTTCTTTGGTTCAGAGTAAAGAAGAAAGGTTAATCTATCACCAGGGTTGTTAAGCTACTCTTGGAAACGCCCACAACGCCCACGAAAGCCTTGCCAAATGGGAGTAGTTGGGCGACGTAAGGTTCAGGTACAGGTCACTGGGTCCATGCGAGGAGAGACACGGCCGGCGGGATGACCACGTCGAGTATTTCTAAGGGTTAAATAGGAGGTCAATCGGGTTCTCGTTAGTATTTTTGCACAGTCAGGGTAAACAAAAAAGGTTAAACTACCACCAGGGTCACCAAACTACCCCTGGAAACGCCCACAACGCCCACGAAAGCCTTGCCAAATGTGCATACGTGGGTGCCAACGGGTTCAGGAAGAGACACAAAGACGTCGCGGGTGACCACGTCGACTATTTCTAAATGCTAAAAATGAGCCTAATCGCGTTCTCATGACTGTGTTCTCAGGTTCATGGTAAAGAAGAAAGGTTAAACTATCACCAGGGTTATCAAACTACGCCTGGAAACGCCTACAATGCCCACGAAAGCCTTGTCAAATGGGCGTATATGGCCGCCCGGCAGGTCCTTGGGTACAGACGAGAAGACACAGGGACGGTGGAGGTGACCAGGTCGACTATTTCTAAAGCTCAAATAGGAGGTCAATCGGGTTTGCATGAGTGTTTTTGCACATTCAGGGTAAGGAAGAAAGGTTAAATCACCACCAGGGTCATCAAACTACCCATGGAAACGCCCACAACGCTCAAGAAAAGCTTGTCAAATGTGCTTATGTGGGGGCCGAGCTCGACATGACAGAAAGACGGCGGGCCGCGGGGGCGAACATATCCACTATTTCCAAAGGCTAAAAATGAGTCTAATCGCACTCTATGGACTGTTTTCTTAGGCTCATGGTAACGAAGAAAGGTTAGTCTTCCACCAGGGTCATTAAGTTACCCCAGGACACGCCCACAACGCCCACGAATGCCTTGTCAATAGGGCGTTCTTGAGCTCCGAAAGGTTAGCCAGAGGTCACGGAGTACGCTGTGAGGTGGCTGGTGACCGCTTCATCTATTTCCCTTGTGGGTGGTTTTGTGGATTTTCTGCTGCGTTTTATTCGTTTTGGGCGTGATAGAGTTGTTTTCTTAGACATAGGGAAGCTGTGTGCCTAAGAGAGCAAGTAATTGGTCTTCCCGTAGCCATAGAATAAATAGGTTGAGTAATATATGAATGGGTGATGCACTCTTGCAAGATGCCCCGCCCATCCGCCTCCCTGCAGGGCTCAGACGCCTCCGCCTCGCAAAATAACTATTTTCAAAGGCCAAAAAGTAGATTAACGGGTTCTCATGACTGTTTACTTAGTCTCAGGGTGAAGAAGAAGGGTAAGACTACAACCAGACTCATTAACTACCCCTGGAAACGCCCACAACGCCCACGAAAGCCTTGTCAGATATGTTTCCTCAGACGCCTCCGCCCCTCACATTAACTATTCTCAAAGGCCAGAAAAGAGGTCAATCGGTATCTATTGACTATTTTTTTAAAGTTCACAGTAAAGTGGAAAGGTCAAACTACCACCAAGGTCATAAAACTACCCCTGGTAACGCCCACAACGCCCATGAAAGCCTTGTCAAATACGTATTCGCACATCACCTATTTCTTAAGGCCTAATAACATCTTTTTCCTTATTTTCCCTCCATGAATCATAATAATAACATCAATAATAGTTAAAAATAATTATAACATTGCATATAGTAATCCCGTGGACTCGGCGTACAGAACCATCGGCGGCTCAGTCCCCATCAGTTCCCGCGCGGCGTCCCTGATGGTGCTCGCGTGACCCGTGATATTAAATCCTTTTTATCGTTTTCCGACAAATTACGCAGTGCCAGCGAACCACAGTGCCAGGGAAGAAAGAAGAGGTGCCAGAGATTACACAGTGTCAATCCCAGCCCCTGGAAAAGCTTACATCATGCGGAAAATTGGGTGAGAAGTGGAGGGGAGGGAAAGTGCCACCGTGGGGAAATTTCAACCTTGTATTTTTACATTTTTTAGGCGAATTACGTGTTCCCGGAATGTTGTGGTGCCATAGAAAGGAAGAAGTGGTGCCAATGGTTATACAGTGCCATTTATAACCCCTGGAAGGCTGAAATAAGATTGAAATAAGATAAAAAATAAGGGAAAAGTGAAAATAGCGGGGTGTCATGTCTTGCACCCTCTTCAGCACCATATATATTTTTTTCCATTTTAAAGTAAACTGCTTTTCCTCAAAGTGCAGCAGTGCCATACAAAGAAAGAGGAGGTGGCATAGATCATACAGTGCCAATCTTAACGCGTGGGAATGCTAAAATAAGGTTGAAAAAAGAGAAAAGCGGAGGGTGGAGGGCAAGACAGCGGGGAAGTCGTGTGTTGAAAAGGAAAATTAACGAAAAAAAAATAGAAAATGATAGCAAGGAAAAGACAAGGGGAAGAGCGTGTGGAAATGCTTAGAAAATAATGAAGTAAGATTCGTGTGAAAATTAGTGAGAAATAGCCTAGAAAATAATAGTAAGGTAAAGTCATGTGAAAATTAGTTAGAAAATGCTTAGAAATAATGGAAAGGAAAAATAAGGTCAAAAATATAAAGTGATACTCAAATAATGAGAAAAAGCTTGGATATTAATAATAAGGAAACATTAGTTAAAAATAATGTGAAAGTAAGAAAATGCCTAGAAAATTCGAAAAAAATAAAATAAGGTAAAATAATGTGAAAGTGTGTTAGGAAATCCTTAGAAAATTATAATAAATTAAATTAAGGAAACATTAGTTAAAAATAATGTGAAAGTAAGAAAATGCCTAGAAAATTAGAAAAAAGTAAAAGGTAAAATAATGTGAAAGTATGTTAGGAAATCCTTAGAAAATTATAATAAATTAAATTAAGGCAAAATGTGAAAATTTGTTTCGAAATGCTTAGAAAATTAAAATAAGGAAAAATGAGGTAAAATAATGTGCAAATAAGTTAGAAACATCTTAGAAAATAATAATTATAACAATAATAATGATGATGATGAAAATAATAATAATAGATAATGGTGATAGTGAAAGTGTCTGTGCATGTGTGTGCGCGTGCGGTTATATCGTTAATATTTTGTCACGAATTTAATTATATAGGTATATGTTGCAAGAACAGGAAGAAGAAAAAAAAGAACTACATCTACATCATGGGTTAGGTGAGTGTTATTATTATTATTATTATTATTATTTTTCTCAATTCCTCTACTTCCTCTTTTTATTCTTTTTCTATTTCTTCCTCTTTTTTTCTCTTCCTCTCCCTCTTTTTACTTTTCGACCTACTTTTTTCTTCTTGCTATTCTTGTCCTTTTCTTTTACTTTTTTCTATTATTATTATTATTATTATTATTATTATTATTATTATTATTATTATTATAATTAGATGATGATGGTGTGTCCTTTTCAGCTGACTGAGAAGGGGAGAAGGGGGGACAGCTGACTCTCTCTCTCTCTCTCTCTCTCTCTCTCTCTCTCTCTCTCTCTCTCTCTCTCTCTCTCTCTCTCTCTCTCTCTCTCTCTTTTCATTCGCCTTCTTTTCATTCTATATTTTATAATTTCTTCTATTTCATTCTTTCTTCCTTTACTTCCTTGTTTTCTTTCAGAGAGAGAGAGATAGAGAGAGGAGGAAGGAAGAAGAGGGAGTGTGTTGGGGATGTACCTCCTCTTCCCCCTCTAGGCGGTTACTCCTCCTCCTCCTCCTCCTCCATTCTTCCCCATCCCTTCTTCCCTCCTTCCCTCTTTCATTCATTCTCTATATGATATCTTGTTATTTGTATCATATTTCTCCTCTTCCTTCCTCTTTCTTTCTCTCTTCTTTCGTTCTCTCCTACCTTCCTTCCTTCCTTCCTTCCTTCCCTCCTTCCTTCCTTCCTTCCCTTAATTAATACCTCCATGTACGTTAGTTTGCTATAAAATTACTTATGAATTGTCCACCACCACCACTACTACTACTACTACTGCTACTACTACTACTACTACTACTACTACTACTACTACTACTACTACTACTGTACTACTACTACTACTACTACTACTACTACTACTACTACTACTACTACTACTACTACTACTACTACTACTACTACTACTACTACTACTACTACTACTACTACTACTACCACTACCACCACTACTACTACTACTACTACCACTACTACTACTACTACTACTACTACTACTACTACTACTACTACTACTACTACTACTACTACTACTACTACTACTACTACTACTACTACTACTACTACTACTACTACTACTACTACTACTACCACCACCACCACCACTACTACTACTACTACTACTACTACTACTACTACTACTACTACTATTACTACTACCACCACCACCACTACTACTACTACTACTACTACTACTACTACTATAACTACCACCACCACCACCACCACTACTACTACTACTACTACTACTACTACTACTACTACTGCCACCAGCACCACCACCGCCACCACCAGTACTACTACTACTACTACTACTACTACTACTACTACTACTACTACTACCACCACCAGCACCACCACCACCACCACCACTACTACTACTACTACTACTACCACTACCACTACTACTACTACTACTACTACTACTACTACTACATAACAAGTTGATTGTGTTACTGTCGGTGTTAATCTTACCTTCAGAAAGAGGAAGATAGATGATGAGGAGGAGGAAGAGGAGGAGTGTTTTAACTGGATGCATTGAAAGGGTAGGAGAGGAAGAGGAAGACGAGGAGGAGGAGGAAGAAGAATGAAGAGGAGAAGGAAATGTATGTAGGAGGAAGAAGAAGAGGGGAAGGGGGAAAGTTAGGAAGGAAAATATATGGAAGAGGAAGAAGAGAGAGGGAAGTTAAATATTTGAGGAGAGAAAGAAGAATAGAAGGAGAAGGAAATTGGAGATGGAAGAGGAAGAAGAATAGGGGGAGAGTTAAGAAGGAAAATGAGAGAAAGAGGAAGAGGAAGAAGAGGAGAAAGAGGGAAAATACATAAATATGTAGAAGAGAAAGAAGAATAGATGGAGAAGAAGGAAGAGGAGAAAGAGAAGGAAAGTTAGGAAGGAAAATAAGAGGAAGAGGAAGAAGAGGAAAGAGAAAAAATAGGAGGAGAAGGGAGGAGGAAGAAAGAAGAAAAGAAGCGAAGAAGAGGAAGAGGAGGAGGAGGAATATGGAAAAAAAGAGTAGGAGGAGGAGGAGGAAAAATAGAGGATTCCCTATGACATCATGTACTTTTAAGAAGGGAAGGAGGAGGAAACATGGAAATGCCGGCAACAGAAAACTATTGGCCATATATGTATTGGCTCATTATGAGGTTGCCCGCTTTTGTGAATCAATCTGCTCGGCAGCCACTCTGGACCTCGGGAGCAGATGGAAGCACCTCGATATTCTTTTTACTCCTGACGCAACGAAATGACGGTCGACTCGATTTTTGAAGTTGATGACTTTCGCATTTACACTTCTGAGGGAAGATTGTTCCAGTGGCGGATGACTCGGTTTGAAAAGAAACTCCTTCAAATGTCTGTGTTACATCGACTCGACTGAATGGGTAAACCGTTACTTGTAGTTCTTGAGATGGTTTGCAGTTCAAAGAATTTGGAGTAATCGACGTTATTGACTTTTCTTAGGTACTTGAAGACTTGAATCTTATTCCCTCGTAGGCGTCTTTTCTCCAATGTAAAGAGATTGAGTCGCTTAAATACTTCCTCATACGGTTGAACCCTTAAGGTTGGAATCATCTTCGTGGCGCGTCGTTGAATCCTTTCCAGTAAAACAATGTCCTCTCTGTAATTAGGAGACAGAACTGTACTGCATACTCGAGGTGCGATCCTAAAATGGAATTATACAAGGTCAGCATCACGTCTGGGGTTTTACACTCGAACTTCCTCGCTATGAACCCGAGCATAGTGCTGGGCTGTTGGCTTTGATATAATTATGCCTGCATCGCCTGCAGAGGTTTCCCATTCATGATGTATGCATGGTTACTCTTTCTGGCGCCAATGTGCATGACTTTGCACAAGGACATTTAGAGGAGGAGAAGGAGGAGGCTTATGTAAAGGAATTTAAGGAAGTGTTTCAAGGTTACACAGAGAGAGAGAGAGAGAGAGAGAGAGAGAGAGAGAGAGAGAGAGAGAGAGAGAGAGAGAGAGAAGGATGAACATAACAACAGAAGGGATGACCGGTCTCTCTCTCTCTCTCTCTCTCTCACGAGTTTGTACCCAAACAGCTTTTGAAAATTTATCGTTTTTCTGTCAATACGAGAGAGAGAGAGAGAGAGAGAGAGAGAGAGAGAGAGAGAGAGAGAGAGAGAGAGAGAGAGAGAGAGACACACACACACACACACACACACACACACACACACACACACACACACACACACACACACACACACACACACACACACACACACACACACACACACACACACACACACACACACACACACACACACACACACACACACACACACACACACACACACACACACACACACACACACACACACACACACACACACACTCAGAGAGAATATTCTCTAATCACAAAAGCCAGAAAAAAACATTAAAAAATCCTGAAAAATATAATTTCTATGCCATTTATGTTTATGTTACAGTCATTTTGAGGAGCTATTTATTTTGCAAAATGCCCGGTCATTTTGAGAAATGACCAAAACTGTGGTGAATTTACAAAAAAACATGACGCTTAAATATTTGGGCATTTTCATGAAGGCCCCAGTTATGGTAATTTTGCCGCAATGCGCGGCCCAAGCCTTCCCCATGAGCCCCGCCGCTGCCATGCCTGATAGTAATGGTGACTATTGCAATGTGAAGGAGTAACAATAACAACAATATCTCTCATAACAATAAAGATAATTATAATATTATCATTATTTATTACAAAATGATCGCAATAAAAATATTTCGAAATGTACATCACTGAGTGCCGGGAATCGAACCGATGTCTTCAGAACAGAAGTCTGGGTAGCGAACCAACTGGTCCTCCGATAAGCTAAAATCAAAGATCGTTGGGCCTTTTTTTTCGATTTCCGCCGCTCGGTGGTGTACATTTCGATATTGCTCACTGCGTTGTTACAGTTTCTCCAAAATAAGAACATTCGTAAAAGAAGCAGAGCGTGGCTTCGATCCACGGCCTCTGGAGGGCACCAGCGCGCTACCGATTACGCTACTCTGCTAATTTCTAAAAGACTGATAAAATCAATATAAACCTGATGTCACACAGAACGCTGCCTTGACACAAATCACGACACGTTGTCGCCTCAAGCTTCCGTGTGGCTGCCACTGCGGTGGAGTGCGGGAAAACGTTGGCTGAGGCATAAAATCAGTAATAAACAGTAAATATGCAAGAAAAAAGAAGGAAATACCCATACGCGGGACGAAAATATGGGACGCCATCATGAGTTACAAATGTTCATCTTGTATGCATTGTGCAAGGAAGAGGAATACTAATGTCTAATTCTGACGTAATCATTCATAGTAAATTACTTCACTACGGCAGCCTGAGAAGAGTAGAGAACGTGCCTACGTGAGCCTTCACGGGAAACACACGCGCTGAGTGGCCATTAGGAGCCCCTTGCGTGCTTGCTCTCTTACACTCTTGTACACACACACACACACACACACACACACACACACACACACACACACACGCAGTGAGCATATTCTCTAATCACAAATGCCAGAAAAAAACATTAAAAATCCTGAAAAAATATGATTTTTATGCCATTAATGTTTATGTTACAGTCATTTTGAGGAGCTATTTATTTTGCAAAATGCCCGGTCATTTTGAGAAATGACCAAAACTGTGGTGAATTTACAAAAAAACATGACGCTTAAATATTTGGGCATTTTCATGAAGGCCCCAGTTATGGTAATTTTGCCGCAATGCGCGGCCCAAGCCTTCCCATGAGCCCCGCCGCTGCCATGCCTGATAGTAATGGTGACTATTGCAATGTGAAGGAGTAACAATAACAACAATATCTCTCATAACAATAAAGATAATTATAATATTATCATTATTTATTACAAAATGATCGCAATAAAAATATTTCGAAATGTACATCACTGAGTGCCGGGAATCGAACCGATGTCTTCAGAACAGAAGTCTGGGTAGCGAACCAACTGGTCCTCCGATAAGCTAAAATCAAAGATCGTTGGGCCTTTTTTTTCGATTTCCGCCGCTCAGTGGTGTACATTTCGATATTGCTCACTGCGTTGTTACAGTTTCTCCAAAATAAGAACATTCGTAAAGAAGCAGAGCGTGGCTTCGATCCACGGCCTCTGGAGGGCACCAGCGCGCTACCGATTACGCTACTCTGCTAATTTCTAAAAGACTGATAAAATCAATATAAACCTGATGTCACACAGAACGCTGCCTTGACACAAATCACGACACGTTGTCGCCTCAAGCTTCCGTGTGGCTGCCACTGCGGTGGAGTGCGGGAAAACGTTGTATGAGGCATAAAATCAGTAATAAACAGTAAATATGCAAGAAAAAAGAAGGAAATACCCATACGCGGGACTAAAATATGGGACGCCATCATGAGTTACAAATGTTCATCTTGTATGCATTGTGCAAGGAAGAGGAATACTAATGTCTAATTCTGACGTAATCATTCATAGTAAATTACTTCACTACGGCAGCCTGAGAAGAGTAGAGAACGTGCCTACGTGAGCCTTCACGGGAAACACACGCGCTGAGTGGCCATTAGGAGCCCCTTGCGTGCTTGCTCTCTTACACTCTTGTACACACACACACACACACACACACACACACACACACACACACGCACACACACACACACACACGCAGTGAGCATATTCTCTAATCACAAATGCCAGAAAAAAAACATAAAAAATCCTGAAAAAATATGATTTTTATGCCATTAATGTTTATGTTACAGTCATTTTGAGGAGCTATTTATTTTGCAAAATGCCCGGTCATTTTGAGAAATGACCAAAACTGTGGTGAATTTACAAAAAAACATGACGCTTAAATATTTGGGCATTTTCATGAAGGCCCCAGTTATGGTAATTTTGCCGCAATGCGCGGCCCAAGCCTTCCCCATGAGCCCCGCCGCTGCCATGCCTGATAGTAATGGTGACTATTGCAATGTGAAGGAGTAACAATAACAACAATATCTCTCATAACAATAAAGATAATTATAATATTATCATTATTTATTACAAAATGATCGCAATAAAAATATTTCGAAATGTACATCACTGAGTGCCGGGAATCGAACCGATGTCTTCAGAACAGAAGTCTGGGTAGCGAACCAACTGGTCCTCCGATAAGCTAAAATCAAAGATCGTTGGGCCTTTTTTTTCGATTTCCGCCGCTCAGTGGTGTACATTTCGATATTGCTCACTGCGTTGTTACAGTTTCTCCAAAATAAGAACATTCGTAAAAGAAGCAGAGCGTGGCTTCGATCCACGGCCTCTGGAGGGCACCAGCGCGCTACCGATTACGCTACTCTGCTAATTTCTAAAAGACTGATAAAATCAATATAAACCTGATGTCACACAGAACGCTGCCTTGACACAAATCACGACACGTTGTCGCCTCAAGCTTCCGTGTGGCTGCCACTGCGGTGGAGTGCGGGAAAACGTTGGCTGAGGCATAAAATCAGTAATAAACAGTATATATGCAAGAAAAAAGAAGGAAATACCCATTCGCGGGACGAAAATATGGGACGCCATCATGAGTTACAAATGTTCATCTTGTATGCATTGTGCAAGGAAGAGGAATACTAATGTCTAATTCTGACGTAATCATTCATAGTAAATTACTTCACTACGGCAGCCTGAGAAGAGTAGAGAACGTGCCTACGTGAGCCTTCACGGGAAACACACGCGCTGAGTGGCCATTAGGAGCCCCTTGCGTGCTTGCTCTCTTTCACTCTTGTACACACACACACACACACACACACACACACACACACACACACACACGCACACACACACACACACACGCAGTGAGCATATTCTCTAATCACAAATGCCAGAAAAAAACATAAAAAATCCTGAAAAAATATGATTTTTATGCCATTAATGTTTATGTTACAGTCATTTTGAGGAGCTATTTATTTTGCAAAATGCCCGGTCATTTTGAGAAATGACCAAAACTGTGGTGAATTTACAAAAAAACATGACGCTTAAATATTTGGGCATTTTCATGAAGGCCCCAGTTATGGTAATTTTGCCGCAATGCGCGGCCCAAGCCTTCCCCATGAGCCCCGCCGCTGCCATGCCTGATAGTAATGGTGACTATTGCAATGTGAAGGAGTAACAATAACAACAATATCTCTCATAACAATAAAGATAATTATAATATTATCATTATTTATTACAAAATGATCGCAATAAAAATATTTCGAAATGTACATCACTGAGTGCCGGGAATCGAACCGATGTCTTCAGAACAGAAGTCTGGGTAGCGAACCAACTGGTCCTCCGATAAGCTAAAATCAAAGATCGTTGGGCCTTTTTTTTCGATTTCCGCCGCTCAGTGGTGTACATTTCGATATTTCTCACTGCGTTGTTACAGTTTCTCCAAAATAAGAACATTCGTAACAGAAGCAGAGCGTGGCTTCGATCCACGGCCTCTGGAGGGCACCAGCGCGCTACCGATTACGCTACTCTGCTAATTTCTAAAAGACTGATAAAATCAATATAAACCTGATGTCACACAGAACGCTGCCTTGACACAAATCACGACACGTTGTCGCCTCAAGCTTCCGTGTGGCTGCCACTGCGGTGGAGTGCGGGAAAACGTTGGCTGAGGCATAAAATCAGTAATAAACAGTAAATATGCAAGAAAAAAGAAGGAAATACCCATACGCGGGACTAAAATATGGGACGCCATCATGAGTTACAAATGTTCATCTTGTATGCATTGTGCAAGGAAGAGGAATACTAATGTCTAATTCTGACGTAATCATTCATAGTAAATTACTTCACTACGGCAGCCTGAGAAGAGTAGAGAACGTGCCTACGTGAGCCTCCACGGGAAACACACGCGCTGAGTGGCCATTAGGAGCCCCTTGCGTGCTTGCTCTCTTACACTCTTGTACACACACACACACACACACACACACACACACACACACACACACACACACACACACACACACACACACACACGCAGTGAGCATATTCTCTAATCACAAATGCCAGAAAAAAACATTAAAAATCCTGAAAAAATATGATTTTTATGCCTTTAATGTTTATGTTAGTCATTTTGAGGAGCTATTTATTTTGCAAAATGCCCGGTCATTTTGAGAAATGACCAAAACTGTGGTGAATTTAC
>NC_066509.1:37635722-37685722 GCF_024679095.1 Eriocheir sinensis
TTACCAGCGTGAGGGATGAAAGAGTGAAGATGCTGGTTAACTCTTGCATAAGGGGTTTGGACAGTATAGGGATGAGCATGAGTAGAAAGTCGGGTGCAGCGGGGCCGCGGGAGGGGGGGAGGCATGCAGTTAGCAAGTTCAGAAGAGCAGTCAGCGTGGAAATATCGATAGAAGATAGAAAGAGAGGCAACATTGCGGCGGAATTTAAGAGGTAGAAGACTATCAGTATGAGGAGGAGAGCTGATGAGACGAAGAGCCTTAGCCTCCACTCTGTCCAGAAGAGCTGTGTGAGTGGAGCCCCCCCACACATGAGATGCATACTCCATACGAGGGCGGACAAGGCCCCTGTACAGCTTTAACTTATCAAGGAACTACCATGAGACTCGAGACTTCCCCGAACTTATAATTTCCTTTATGGAATGTTTTTTTTAACCATAACCTGAGGAAGGCATGTAAGAACAGAAGGAGGGGAGAAGAAAATCAAAACACTACGTTTCTGCGACACTACGGTGAGGTCGTACAAATGATAACATTAATATATGTGAAGTTGGTTGGTGAGCACAGCCACTAGCGAGGTCGGGGCTAATGGCCTGTTTTATGCAAGACAGAAGCTGTCTTGCACAACACAGTTCCTTCAGAATGGAGGTCGTTAAAAAAAAAACATCAGATTTTCACTGTATAGCTTTTCAATGGGAAAGTAGTGTGAATGGTAAGGGACTGGAAGACAGGGAAATTTGCTCATTATGATAGAGGGGATTTTTGATGAACACATTGCTTGAGAAAACGCTGCGCCGACTGCCCCAACAACATCCCGCCTTCACAAGGGTGCCTAAAAATCAAAAATAAATAAAAAGGCCTTTGGATCCGCGTTCCTTCACAATAGATATTTTTTTTCATGAACAAACTATTTTACATTTGTTAATCTTAAGGAGTACAGTCCGCGTTAGTGGTCGGAGTTTTAAAGGAAGATGACTGAAGACTCGAAAAAAGGCGATACGAGGGAAAATGACTAATGACAACTATGTGATGACTGTGGTTGGGCTCATGGCTAAAGCGAAAGGCAAATTGTAGGGTGAGCATTAATAATTGTACGGGCGCAGGTTTTTGCTCGTAGAGACCTGAGCCCATATTACGATCCCTCTCCTCCTGGGCCATTCCCTTGACATCAGTTCCAACCATATCATTATACCAAACCTCTTTCACTACAAGGTCTTTATTAGACACTTATACGCATTAATAGGTACATCAAACATATTAATTATCTTCTTAGCAAAATGTAGCTTAATTTATGGTATACATTTATAGTAGCTGCATGTTGTAGGATTTTATTGTTTATATACCAAATGCTGTGATGTCTCTATCGGCGTATTTCAGCCTCTCCTTTACAAAGAGATGTCGGGTATTATCTACTCGTAACTGAACAGCAGCTCGCAAATGGTTTACCGCTCTCTTTGAACTCCACATACCTGGGGTGCAATTATTTTTATCTTGGGGTATTTGCGCTAGAGTAATCACACGGTTCAGCACCCGGTCGCCGGTAAGACGCAGTATGCCTCGTGGTCTTTTCAGTATCTGTGTTCTCGAAATGCGCGCCACATATTTCGAGATTTTTCACTGTGTTATAACAGCTCCTCTGATTTTGTGTTCCCCTGAAAACGTGGCCGAGCAACCTGTCTGTTGTGCTCATCTTGTATTCATGGAAGTCTTTTCTTTCCAAATTTTCCTTCTTTGTGGCATGAGGCAGCCTTGCATCCGCCTCGTTCCCCGTGCACGTCGTCTTTTTATAAATCCAAGTTAGGTTTTATTTTTAATTTCACGTCCGCTTAGACCATATTTCACACGCCGGCTCTGGCCTGGCAGCAGTACGCCGCCAACTCGGGATCACGAAAGGAACGCTCAGGCCCGAGACGAAATAAGGTGTCGAATTATCTTGATCATCATTTGTAGCTCCTTTTCCTAGATGCTTATCCGTAGGCAGAGGATCATGCTCATTGTAATACATAGAATGCGTGTGGGTGGGTGTGCGTGTGCGTGTGGCGAGGGAAACGTACGCCAAGATGCTCAGATTGTCGTCAAGAAAGTAAATGTATGATATAGTTATAGATTAGTTAAATGGTTCAGAGAAAGCTTGTAGGGAACTGTTTCTGGCACACTGACATCGTTGAAATTGGTCTCAGAGGAAGAACCTAGGAAGGGAGACCTTGTAATATGGGCCCATATACCTTGAAAAAAACATCCTTTCCTTCATTCCAACCACACTGATATCGTTGAAACTGGTCTCGAGGGGAGGACCTATGAAGGGGGAACTTGTAATAGGGGCCTTTACACCCCCCCAAAAAAATCCTTCATCCTTCTCTTCATTCCATCCTTCCTTTCATCCCATCCACTTCTCCCTACCAAGGATGCCGCGGAGTCACGCCTTCTGCATTAAGCTAATCCTACTTCCCTCACACGCCGCTCCCCCGCCCACCCTTGCAACCCATCCTGACCCGCCTCCCCCTCCTCGTCCTTACCCTTCGCCTCCCCCTCATCCTCCCTCTCATTCATCCCCGTGTAAGCCCATTAAGCAGCCTCTGTCCCTCCCTCTCAGCCGCCCTCCCTTGATTGGATGCGACCCCGGCATTAATTTTGGAGTGGGGAGGAAAAGATGACAGACAGAAAGAAAGACAGGGAAAGGCTGGAGAATGGAAGAATAGAAAGATGGGTAGAAGGAAGAATAGAAGAGAGAGAAAGGCTAGAGAATAGAAAAGAAGAGTGAATAGGAAAGAAAAATAACACACACACACACACACACACACACACACACACACACACACACTGAGTATTCCACCATGCAGTATATAGACAAAACGCTTATAAGGGAACCATTGGGCAGTCTGATCTTAAGTCTGGTCTCGATGTATGTCTAGGGTCTTATTTTGGTCTTGGTCTACTTATATTCACCGCCACTGACCGATTCGTCGAGCTGTGTCCTCTCAACCCGCCGCCTTCTCCCTTCCTCCCTCCCTCCCCGCCACATCTCCCATCCACGCCAATAATCATAAAATCATCAAACCAGGCTTCCATCTTTCCCTCTAATACCTTATGGAAGCGTAACGGCGTGGGTAGGCGCCCTTCAAACCCGTCCCATTCATAGGCCTCATCCCGTCCATATAACTAAGCCACGGCAGCCGGTTAGTCAGGCAGTCACAGGTCTCTTTATCTCTCTCCTCTTCTCTTCTTTTTTCTCCACGGCGTCCGTCCACTTCTACAGCGCCCTTAGAAGCGTAGCAGTCTGGGCATGGCAGTTCTCAAAATATGGTCCTTTTATGGCCCTGAAATCCTGGTTCATGCAACAAAACCAAATTTAGTTTGTCAGAAAGGCAGTCTTGTCCCTCTTAGTCCCTTCAAAATAACCAGAAAAAGCCTTCATCTCCCCATCCACAGTACTTTGACAACGTAAAAAAAAATGTCTTATATAATCTTGTCCTATATAACCAAATCCAAAAACAGTTAGTCTCGTCCCTCTTATTTCTTTAAAAATTACCAGAAAAAGCCTTCATCTTCCCATCCTCAGTACTTGGAAACCCTAAACAAAACTCACTCCAAGGAAGGCCCATTTATAGCATTCACCTCGTCCAGTATAACAAAACCCAAAAACAGTTAGTCTTGTCCCTCTTATTGCTTTAAAAATCCCCAGAAAAGGCTTTCATCTTCCCATCCACAGTACTTGGAAACCCTAAACAAAAACTCACTCCAAGGAAGGCCCATTTATAGCATTCACCTTGTCTAATATAACCTATCCCAAAAAGTCAGTCAGTCCTCTACTCTTATTGCCATCAAAATCACCAGAGAAGGGCTTTAACTTCCCATTCACAGTCCTTTGATAGCGTAAACAAAAACTCTCTCTAAGGAAGGCCTATTTATAGCATTCTAGCATTCAACTTGTCTAATATAACCTATCCCAAAAAGTCAGTCAGTCCTCTTTACTCTTATTGCCATCAAAATCACCAGAGAAGGGCTTTAACTTCCCATTCACAGTCCTTTGATAGTGTAAACAAAAACTCTCTCAAAGGAAGGCCTATTTATAGCATTCAACTTGTCTAATATAAAGAAAGCAAAAAGTCAGTCATTCTTGTCCCTGTTATTGCCTTTAAAATCACCACAAAAGGCCTTCATCCTCCTATCCACAGTCCTTTAAAAGCGTAAACAAAAACTCTCTCAAAGGAAGGCCCATTTATAGCATTCAACTTTTCTAATATAACCAAAGCAAAAATCAGTCACTCCTTACTCTTGTTGCCTTTAAAATCACCAGAAAAGGCCTTCATCCTCCTATCCACAGTCCTTTGAAAGCGTAAACAAAAACTATCTCTAAGGAAGGCTCATTTATAGCATTCAACTTGTCTAATATAACCTATCCCAAAAAGTCAGTCAGTCCTCTTACTCTTATGGCCTTTAACATAACCACAAAAGGCCTCAATCCTCCTATCCACAGTCCTTTCAAAGCGTAAACAAAAACTATCTCTAAGGAAGGCCCATTTATAGGATTCAGCTTGTCTAATACAAGGAAAGCAAAAAGTCAGTCATTCTTGTCCCTGTTATTGCCTTTAAAGTCGCCACAAAAGGCCTTCATCCTCTTATCCACAGTCCTTTAAAAGCGTAAACAAAAACTCTCTCTAAGGAAGGCCCATTTATAGCATTCAACTTGTCTAATATAACCAAAGCAAAAATCAGTCACTCCTTACTCTTGTTGCCTTTAAAATCACCAGAAAAGGCCTTCATCCTCCTATCCACAGTCCTTTGAAAGCGTAAACAAAAACGGTCTCAAAGGGAGGCCCATTTATAGCCCTCACCTCGTCCAATATAACCAAACCAAGTCAGTCAGCCAGCCAGCCAGTTTACCAGACAGTCAGACGCCCCTCCTTGCCTCCCTCCCTCCCTCCTTTCCTCTCTCCCTCCCTCCTTTCCTTCCTTCCTTCTCTTCATTCCTTCCCATGCAAGATAAGTTATACCCACTCATCCAGTCAGTCAGTCAGCCCCTTCCTCTCTCCCTCATTTACTTCCTCCCTCCCTCCCTCCTTTCCTTCCTTCCTAGAAATTGGCACACTGAAGAACGGGATGTGAAGAAGTACCTAGACAAACTCGAGACAAAGAAGTCTACCGGACCCGACGACTTGTCACCCAGGCTGCTCAAGGAACTCAAGCAGCAAATCCTCAAGCCACTCACCACCATCTACAATCTGTCACTACAACAAAACAAAGTCCCAAAAGACTGGAAACAAGCGAATGTAACTCCGATCTACAAAAAGGGAGACAAAAGTGTGGCCCTAAACTATGGACCAATCAGCCTGACCTCTGTGGCGGGAAAATCCTCGAGAAGATCATCAGAGACAAACTCGTTAGGTTCCTTGAAGACAACAACATCATTTCCGATGCTCAGCACGGTTTCAGGAACAAGCGCTCATGCTTAACCAATTTATTAGACTTCTTCCAAGGTATCTATGAAAACTGGGATAATCATATCCCCAGCGATGTTATATATCTAGACTTTCAGAAAGCCTTTGACAAAGTGCCACACGAAAGACTCCTCAAGAAACTCAAGTCGGCGGGACTAGGCGGCAATCTGACAGCGTGGATCAAGGACTGGCTCACTGGAAGAAAACAACGAGTTGTACTCAACGGACAGGCCTCCGAGTGGCTCCCGGTCACAAGTGGAGTGCCACAGGGGTCAGTGCTGGGACCCATACTTTTCATCATATATATCAACGACCTAGAACTAGGATTGAAATCTAATCTTTCAAAATTTGCCGACGACACAAAGGTGGGTGGGAAGGCCTCACAACGGCAGACTGCAAAATTATCCAGAGAGACCTGGACCAGATCACTGGTGGTCAGAAAAATGGCAGATGTCCTTCAACACTGCCAAATGTAAAGTAATGCATATCTGATCCAGAAACAGCAACCACACATACCACATGGGTGGCGAACCACTACATGTTGTGCAAGAGGAAAGAGACCTCGGGGTCACCATCAGCAGTGACTTGAAACAAATAAAACCCTTCAAGTCCGCCTGTAAGAAAGCCAATACAATGCTTGGGTTCATATCGAGAAACTTCGAATACAAGACGCCGGGAGTTATGTTATCCTTGTACAATTCGCTGGTAAGGCCCCACCTGGAATACGCCGTGCAATTCTGGTCTCCTAATTACAGGAAAGACATTGAATTACTTGAGAGAGTACAGCGCCGCGCCACGAAGATGATACCATCACTGAGGACGAAGCCCTATGAAGAGCGACTCGAGCGACTCAACCTCTTCACGTTGGAAAAGAGACGCCTGCGGGGAGACATGATACAAGTCTTTAAGTACCTGAACAAGCTCAGCAACGTTGATCACTCCAAACTCTTCACGCTACAAACAAACCTGAGAACAAGAAACAACGGAAAAACAATTCAAGCAAAGCGAAGCAATACCGACATCGGCAGGAGTTATTTCTCGAATAGAGTTGTTCGCCACTGGAACAGCCTTCCTGCAGAAGTGGTTAGCGCAGAGACCATCAACTCCTTCAAGAAACGCATTGATCGCCACTTTGCTGCATCGGGAGTGAACTGAACGTTCCCAAGAGTAGATACACAAGTGCTTTAATCCTTCCCTGCAAGCCACTCCTATGGCAAACGGATTGATTGAATCACTGAACGCAGGCAGCCTAGTAATGAGCCAACAGGCTTTCTGCTGCCTGCTAGTCCATGTTTCCATGTTTCTCTTCATTCCTTCCCATGCAAGATAAGTTATACCCACCCATCCAGTCAGTCAGTTAGCCCTTTCCTCTCTCCCTCATTTACTTTCTCCCTCCCTCCCTCCTTTCCTTCCTATGCAAAAGAAGTTAAGGCTATCCAATCAGTCTGTCAGTTTAATTCCTGCCTTCTGTCTCCCTCTTTACTTGCTTCCTCCCCTTTTTTCATCCCTTTTCCATATTCAAATTCAATTCCTTCCCTCCACCCACTATCTCATTCCTTCTTTCCTTGCTCCGTAATTGTTGCTCTCCCTCCTAACCTCCCTCTCCATCTATTTTCATCCCTCCCACAGTTTTTCTCGCCCTCCTAACCTCTTTCTCCATCTATTTTCATCCCTCCCACATTTCTTCTCCCCCTCAAACCTACCCTCTCCATATATTTTTAAGCCAAAGAAGCAACATAAGCAAGGTTATCCACACACAAGTATCTACGTTAAGTATTTTTACCTTAAGGAGTGGCCCTGAAGATGTTTTGTAGAGTGGCATTAAAATCTCTTGCATAAATGTGTGTCTCTAAGGCAGTCCATATAGAGTTGGATTTTAAGGACAAGGGATTTGGAATGTGTTTGTGATTCTAGTTTGAATATATGAAAGTGACAGAACGAAACCCACAAACAGACACAAGCAGAAATAAACAGCCAGCCAGTCATACATGTAGACAGACAACAAGCTAACCAGCCCACCAGACATACAGACAGGCAAAACGACAGACAGACAGACACACAGGTAAGCAAGCACTCATAATCAGAAGCACAAACAGATATTTAGCAATGCAGAAAGCCAGACCAAGATACAGACAGTCACCCAGCTACTGTAACACACACACACACACACACAAACACACAAGCAAGGAAAACAAGCACACAGACAAAACAGAGACGAAAGCAGGCACCAGACTCCCTTGCATAAGAGCACTACCAAAAGAAGACAGCCGGACACACACACACACACACACACACACACACACACACACACACACACACACACACACACACACACACACACACACGAACATGCAGACCAGCAGGCAGGCAGGCATGCAGGCAGACACATACTAAAACAGGGCACCAAACTACTACATACATGCATAAAACACTACCAAAAGAGGACACACACTCACATCCTAACCCTATCCAAACACACACACGCACACTAAAACAGGCACTAACTAAGCTCGATGCATTAAAACACGACCATAAGAAGCAAGGCCACAAAAAAGTGAATATGGAAAAAAGATGTAAAATGAAAGCCTGCGCCTGGCGAACTGAAGCAAGGCCAGACGGTCGAGTCGCCGCCCTGAAGGTTACCTGGCCCGCCTCAGACGCGCGTGGGAGGCCAAGGTGGCGGCTACTTGATTATATACATGCACACATATATAGATAGATAAAGAGAGAGAGACATAGATAGATAGATGGATAGAGATAGAGATTTTTGCCACTTTTTCTTCTCTTATTTTTTTACCCTTTACCTCCTTCCTTTACTGTAAAACAAGCTAGATAAACAGATAGATATGGACATTGATACTGAGAGATAGCTAGATAGATAGATAGATACATAAACACATATAGGCAAATTACTCACTGAAGCAACCCGTGATATATATTTGTTGATCACTCTGGAAACAAACATAGGAGAAACCCAAGCTTGTTAGTGTATTACATAGATACGTAGTAGTTAAGACAGTACAGTGCAAATAGAAGGCTTGTATACAGCACGATGCCACGGGGTAATATTCCTAAGTGGCTGAAGAGTCAACTGCATAATCGTAGAGGAGTCGTGAGGTAATCCTGGCGTGGGATGGATGGGCACTTTTTACTGTTCCTTTGATTCCTTTCACTCCCACCTCCAGCCCTTTCTTTATACGTCACGCTCTCATCATGTGGATATCGTTGGTCCATGTCTGAGTGTGGGGAGGTATATGTGTGTGTGTGTGTGTGTGTGTGTGTGTGTGTGTGTGTGTGTGTGTGTGTGATTTCTTCTCCCTCCTCCAAATACACTGATTATAATTGGTTGTAGAATTTACCGAGTCCTTAACGTCAACTTTTAATTAATTGAAAAGTGAGTCCTGCAGCATAGTAAGGGATGGACGATGAATAAGGTTTTGATTCCCGACAACACGCGCTAATCTTGTTCCCTGAGCTTTCCCCGCCGAGGAAGGTCAGGTTAACGCAACCACAAGGGAGGTGTTAAGGTCATTAAATATCTTACGGCACACACACACACACACACACACACACACACACACACACACACACACACACACACACACGAGGTCACATATATACATTTCGGCACCCTCCTGCCTGCCCAGCTGCCCTGCGTGACAGGTGTTGAGAGCACTATCACATCAAGCATCGGGACGGAGGGCGGAGAAGGGAGGAGGGTGGGGAGGGTCGCAGGAGAGGCCAGAAACACCCTCTTGACAGCCGCTGACAGACCGGCTCGCCCACACCCCTGCACCGACGTGGGGTAAATAATAATTAGTTCTCCCTAAGCCCACACACACACACACACACACACACACACACACACACACACACACACGGGCGTCCGCTTTCAGCTCTCCTCCTCATACTGATAGTCTTCTACCTCTTAAATTCCGCCGCAACGTTGCCTCTCTTTCTATCTTCTATCGATATTTCCACGCTGACTGCTCTTCTGAACTTGCTAACTGCATGCCTCCCCCCTCCTGGCCCCGCTGCACTCGACTTTCTACTCATGCTCATCCCTATACTGTCCAAACCCTTATGCAAGAGTTAACCAGCATCTTCACTCTTTCATCCCTCACGCTGGTAAACTCTGGAACAATCTTCCTTCATCTGTATTTCCTCCTGCCTACGACTTGAACTCTTTCAAGAGGAGGGTATCAGGACACCTCTCCTCCCGTGTTTGATCTTCCTTTCGGCCACCTCTTTTGTTTCTTTTTTGGGAGCAGCGAGTAGCGGGCTTTTTTTTATTATTGTTTTCTTTTTTTGTGTGCCCTTGAACTGCTTCCTTTGTTGTAAAAAAAAAATAATAATGTCCTTTTGCTGCTCTGATGAAGGGTACTTTTTGCGGCTTCGAGGCCCCGTTTCTCTCTCTCTCTCTCTCTCTCTCTCTTTTTTATTTTTTATTTACACAGACACTTGGTTACATCAGGGCCTAGTACCTATAACATTACATTATATGGCGGCACTAGTTTGTAGGCTAAAGGGAACATAGTTGGTATCCCCTATCTGAAAGCCTAACCTGTTCACAAATTGTTCAGCCACTGGTTCAAAAACAGTTTATATTGTTGCCGGTGTGTGAACTGCTGAGGCAGCTGACCGGACGCAAGGAGACAGTTCCATATATGCACGTAAGTGTTTATAAACTGCCTCTGGTAGTGAGTCGTCCGGCATCGCTGCACCACCAGAGCCGTGGGTGCCGCCTCCGCTGACCGGGTGTTGGCTGTCACCTCCCGCTCCGGCTGGCGCAGCGTCATCAGGTTCTCCACTCCTCCTGCTGTATTTTGTACAGAGTGGTGAGGCCGGCCACGTCTCGCCGGTGTTGGAGGATCTGCAGGGTCGGTAGGTGCTCCGGTTGTCGATCCGTGATGATCCTCCACGCCCTCTCCTGGATCTTGTCGAGGAGCGCGAGATGGATACTGTCAGCTCACACCCACGTTAGGCCCGAATACTCAAGGGAGGATCGGATTTGTGCCTGATATAAGACCTCGCGCCCTCGACTGTCCATCAGCCAGGAGATTCTGCGTAGGGACGTCAGCTTCCGTGAGGCTGCCCTTGCCAGCTGCTGGATGTGCGTGCGGAAGGTCAGCCTGGAGTCATATGTGATGCCCAGCACCTCCACTTCCTCACGTGGCGTCAGCTTGAGTCCCTCAAATTCAAGCTGGAGATCCACAGGTGTACTGGCCACTACCAGCAGCTGAGTTTTGCTGGGGAACTTAACTTGCCACTTACTCCCCAATCTGCAATTCGCCGGAGTGTCTCTCTCTCTCTCTCTCTCTCTCTCTCTCTCTCTCTCGATCAACACCTGTCTGAGATATTAAAAATTATGTATATGTGGATCTCTTGGCTTGTGTGTGTGTGTGTGTGTGTGTGTGTGTGTGTGTGTGTGTGTGTGTGTGTGTGTGTGTGTGTGTGTGTGTGTGTGTGTGTGTGTGTGTGTGTGTGTGTGTGTGTGTGTGTGTGTGTGTGTGTGTGTGTGTGTGTGAATACTTGTAACGATCCTGTAATCTCTCGGTATTGAATTTTTATCTTACTTACATGGGTACCTACTTTTTTGCTGTTTATTGGTCCCTTTCTCTCTCACACACCCTCTCACACCATCTGACATTTAGCTATCACCCTGTCATCATGTTTGTATCGCTGGCGCGCGCGTGTGTGTGTGTGTGTGTGTGTGTGTGTGTGTGTGTGTGTGTGTGTGAAGGTATAGATGTGTGTGATCTCCTCTTCCTTCTCCACCTAATGTCCTTGTAGAATCTATTATGAAGGGTACTTTTTGCAACCCATTTGATATGTGTGTGTGTGTGTGTGTGTGTGTGTGTGTGTGTGTGTGTGTGTGTGTGTGTGCTTGGGGGATGGTGTGTGGGTGGGTGTGAGTGAGTTGGTGGGTGGGGTTTAACTTTTTATATATGAGTTTTCTATCGATTTGGCTATCTGTTCAACCGCCACTCAATCTGTGTATCTATCCATCTCTTTATCTCTTTCAAGGACTAAGTGGTGTATATGTGTCTATGTGGGTGTAGGTTTTTGTCTGTGGGTGTATGTATGGAAGTGGTGTATGTATGTCTATGTTGGTGTATATGTCTTTGTCTTTGGATGTATGAATGGGAGTGTTGTATGTCTGTATATTCTGGTGTAATTTTCTGTCTGTGGGTGTATGTGAGTGGTGTATGTCTGTCTATGTGGGTGTTTTTGTGGGATCGGTGTATTTCTATATATGTGGGTGTTTTTGCGGGAGTGGTGTATGTCTATATATGGGTTGTATATCTCTGTGTTTGTGGGTGTATAGGAGTGGTGTATGTCTGTCTATGTGGGTGCTTATGTCAATGTCTTTGGGTGTATGTCTATGTGGCTTTATGTCTATATCTGTGGGTGTATGTCTGTCTCTTTGGCTTTATGTCTATGTCTGTGGGTGTATGTCTGTCTCAGTGGGTTTGTCTATGTCTGTGGGTGTATGTCTGTCTCTGGGTTTGTCTATGTCTGTGGGTGTATGTCTGTCTCAGTGGGTTTGTCTATGTCTGTGGGTGTATGTCTGTCTCTGGGTTTGTCTATGTCTGTGGGTGGGTGTCTATCTCTGTGGGTTTATGTCTATGTCTGTGGATGTACGTCTATCTATGTGGGTTTATGTCCCTGTCTGTGGGTGTATGTCTATCTATGTGGGTGTATGTCTATCTCTGTGGGTTTATGTCTATGTCTGTGGATGTACGTCTATCTCTGTGGGTTTATGTCCCTGTCTGTGGGTGTATGTCTATCTATGTGGGTTTATGTTTATGTCTGTCTGTGAGTTTGTCTATGTCTGTGGGTGGGTGTCTATCTCTGTGGGTTTATGTCTATGTCTGTGGATGTACGTCTATCTATGTGGGTTTATGTCCCTGTCTGTGGGTGTATGTCTATCTATGTGGGTTTATGTCTATGTCTGTGGGCGTATGTCTATCAATGTGGGCTTATGTCTATGTCTGTGGGTGTATGTCTATCTCTGTGGGGTGTGCGTTTATTTCTATGTCTGTATGTTTTTTTATGTGGGTTTATGTCTATGTGTGTGGGTGTATATCTATGTGGGTTTATGTCTATGTCTGTGGGTGTATGTCTATCTTTGTGGGTTCATGTCTATGTCTGTGGGTGTATGTCTTTCTATGATGGTTTATGTCTATGTCTGTGGGTGTATGTCTTTCTATGAGGGTTTATGTCTATGTCTGTGGGTGTATGTCTTTCTATGATGGTTTATGTCTATGTCTGTGGGTGTATGTCTTTCTATGATGGTTTATGTCTATGTCTGTGGGTGTATGTCTTTCTATGAGGGTTTATGTCTATGTCTGTGGGTGTATGTCTTTCTATGAGGGTTTATGTCTATGTCTGTGGGTGTATGTCTTTCTATGAGGGTTTATGTCTATGTCTGTGGGTGTATGTCTTTCTATGAGGGTTTATGTCTATGTCTGTGGGTGTATGTCTTTCTATGAGGGTTTATGTCTATGTCTGTGGGTGTATGTCTTTCTATGATGGTTTATGTCTATGTCTGTGGGTGTATGTCTTTCTATGAGGGTTTATGTCTATGTCTGTGGGTGTATGTCTTTCTATGAGGGTTTATGTCTATGTATGTGGGTGTATGTCTTTCTATGAGGGTTTATGTCTATGTATGTGGGTGTATGGGAGTGGTGTATGTCTGTCAGTGTGGGTGTATACTTATATTTCTGTGTATCTGTGGGAGTATTATATGTCTGTCCAAGTGGGTGTATATGTCTTTCTGTGGGTGTAGGGGAGTGGTGTATGCTTGTCAAATTGATTATATACGTATGTCTATCTTTGTGGGTGTATGGGAGTGGTGTATGTCTGTCAGTGTGGGTGTATATGTCTTTCTGTGGGTGTAGGGGAGTGGTGTATGTGTCATGTTAGTGTTTATTTCTATGTCTATTTGTGTGTCTATCTATGTGGGTCAATATATCTATGTTTGTGTGAATGGGAGTTGGGTATGTCTGTCAAAGTGGGTGTGTTTGTCATTCTGTGGGTGTATGTGGGTGTAGGGAGATGGTGTATGTCTCTATGTGAGTGAATATGTCTTTGTGGGTGTAGGGGAGTGGTGTGTCTCTATGTGAGTGAATATGTCTTTGTGGGTGTAGGGGAGTGGTGTGTGTCTCTATGTGAGTGAATGTCTTTCTGTGGGTGTATGGAAGTGATGTATGTGTTTACCTCTATGTCAGTGAGTGTATGTCTATCCATGTGGGTGTATATGTCTATGTCTATGGGTATATTGAAGTGGTGTATGTCTGTCAGTGGGGGTGTATTCCTATATATCTGTGGATCTGTGGGAGTATTATATGTCTGTCCAAGTGGGTGTGTATGTCTTTCTGTGGGTGCATGGGAGTGGTATATGTCTGTCTTTGTGGGTGTATAAATACCGTCTGTGGGTGGATGAGAGTGGAGTCTGTCTGTGGGTGTATATGTCTATGTCTTTTGGTGTGTGAATGGGAGTGGTGTAAGTCTCTATGTGGGTGAATATGTCTATGTCTTTTGGTGTATGAATGGGAGTGGTGTAAGTCTGTCTGTGGGTGTATATGTCTATGTCTTTGGTGTATGAATGGGAGTGGTGTAAGTCTGTCTGTGGGTGTATATGTCTATGTCTTTGGTGTATGAATGGGAGTGGTGTAAGTCTGTCTGTGGGTGTATATGTCTATGTCTTTTGGTGTATGAATGGGAGTGGTGTAAGTCTCTATGTGGGTGTATATGTCTATGTCTTTGGTGTATGAATGGGAGTGGTGTAAGTCTCTATGTGGGTGTATATGTCTATGTCTTTGGTGTATGAATGGGAGTGGTGTAAGTCTCTATGTGGGTGTATATGTCTATGTCTTTGGTGTATGAATGGGAGTGGTGTAAGTCTCTATGTGGGTGTATATGTCTATGTCTTTGGTGTATGAATGGGAGTGGTGTAAGTCTCTATGTGGGTGTATATGTCTATGTCTTTGGTGTATGAATGGGAGTGGTGTAAGTCTCTATGTGGGTGTATATGTCTATGTCTTTGGTGTATGAATGGGAGTGGTGTAAGTCTCTATGTGGGTGTATATGTCTATGTCTTTGGTGTATGAATGGGAGTGGTGTAAGTCTCTATGTGGGTGTATATGTCTATGTCTTTGGTGTATGAATGGGAGTGGTGTAAGTCTCTATGTGGGTGTATATGTCTATGTCTTTGGTGTATGAATGGGAGTGGTGTAAGTCTCTATGTGGGTGTATATGTCTATGTCTTTGGTGTATGAATGGGAGTGGTGTAAGTCTGTCTGTGGGTGTATATGTCTATGTCTTTGGTGTATGAATGGGAGTGGTGTAAGTCTCTATGTGGGTGTATATGTCTATGTCTTTGGTGTATGAATGGGAGTGGTGTAAGTCTCTATGTGGGTGTATATGTCTATGTCTTTGGTGTATGAATGGGAGTGGTGTAAGTCTCTATGTGGGTGTATATGTCTATGTCTTTGGTGTATGAATGGGAGTGGTGTAAGTCTCTATGTGGGTGTATATGTCTATGTCTTTGGTGTATGAATGGGAGTGGTGTAAGTCTCTATGTGGGTGTATATGAATGTGAATACTTGTCACGTTCCTGTAATCTCTCTGTATTTAATTTCTCTCTTACTTACGTGGGTACCTACTTTTTTGGAGATTATTGGTCCCTTTCTCTCTTTCTCTCACACACCATCTGACATTTAGCTATCACCCTGTCATCATGTTTGTATCGCTGGCCTGTGTGTGTGTGTGTGTGTGTGTGTGTGTGTGTGTGTGTGTGTGTGTGTGTGTGTGTGTGTGTGTGTGTGTGGGAAGATAGAGGTGTGTGATTTCCTCTTCCTTCTTCACCTAATGTTCTTCTTGCTCTTATTATGAAGGGTACTTTTTGAAACCCATTTGATATCTCTTGTGTAGGATGGCGTTTGGGGGATGGTGTGTGTGTGTGTGTTTGTGTGTGTGTGTATGTGTGTGTGGGTGTGGGTGTGGGTGGGGTGTATATGTGTCAATCTTTATATATGAGTTTTCTTTCTATCTGGGTATCTATCTGTCTGTCAATCTATCTGTCTGTCTGTCCATATCTATGTTCCTTTCAAGGACTCTCAACGCTCACTGAAAATCGTTAAGCTTAAGGTTATAGGAGATCTCCCTCTGAACTAACTTTTATTTATTTATTTATGTATTCATTTTTTTCTCGTATCTCTCATCAGTCATTTCCCAAACATAATTCCTCCTTCCTCTCTTCCTTCCCTCCCTCTCCCCTCTATTCTAGCCCCTCCTCCTCTCCTCAATCTTTCCTCCTTCTCTTCCTTCCTCCTCCATCCTCAATCTTTCCTCCCCACCCCCTTTCCTTTCTCACTTCCATCCCTTCCCCCTTTCCCTCTTTCCTTCGTCTCTATCTCTCTTCCTCCCCCCCCCCACCTCCCCCTTTCCAGCCTCCCCCTCTTCCTCCTCTCCCACTTCCTTCAGCCGGGGAGTGAGATAAGCCGTAAGGTCTGACGTGGGATCTGACTTTCTTCCTACAATGAGTTATGATGATAATTATATTGAGGGTTAAATTTTAGACACTTAGATGGTTACTGTAATGATTATGAGGATGAAGCTTACGCAGGAAAAGCCTATAGGAGTTAAGGGAATATAGGAAAATGAAACACACACACACACACACACACACACACACACACACACACACACACACACACACACACAAAGGACGTGTCATAATACCTCTGCATCGTCATCCTTCTATTTATCTCCGAGGACTTACAACTCATAACATCTCAACTTAGAAGACCAGGAGGAGGAGGAGGAGGAGGAGGAGGAGGAGGAGGAGGAGGAGGAGGATAGGTGAAGTATGGAGAATAGGAAAACGAGGAGGAGGTTAGGTACAAAAATTCAAACAAAAGTAACAAAAGGAGGAGGAGGAGGAGGAGGAAGACGAGGAGGAGGAGGAGGAGGAGGAGGAGGAAGAAGAGGCCTTTTGCAAACTCCTTATGTT
The DNA here is from genome assembly GCF_024679095.1 of Eriocheir sinensis. Taxonomy (NCBI): domain Eukaryota; kingdom Metazoa; phylum Arthropoda; class Malacostraca; order Decapoda; family Varunidae; genus Eriocheir; species Eriocheir sinensis. The sequence continues at coordinate 37,652,178 of NC_066509.1, forward strand.
CTTATGTTGTCTTCCCTCCTCTCCACTCCTGTTGTCTATTCTCTCCTCTCCTCTCCTCTCTTTTCTCCTCTCTCTTCTTCTCTCCTCTCATCCCATCTCTTCAGTTCCTTAAAATTCTCTTCTCTTGGTTAGACTAAAAGATATTCCCTCGTTTTCTCTTCTTAACTCATATCTTAATTTACAAAAGGCTCTCAATGTGCTGATTTTAATTATTAGCTTAACCCGCCTTCTGTGTTCTTTCCTTGATACGCGCTGACTTCAGTAATAAATAAGCTTCTCTCTCTTCTGACCTCTCTTCTGGCCTCTCCTTCTGTTCTCTTGTGTCTAGCGGGCCTTGTGTTCCTCTTTTTGTGTTTTACCCTTGAGCTGCCTGCCTCCCCTGCTGTAGAGAAAAGGTGTGATATTTTACACTTGTCTGTAGCTCTCTGGTGTTAGGTGTTCATGGTTTGCTGGGTTTGGGTGTGTGATGCTTAGTTTTAGGTCTCTCATTTCCATTAATTTTAGTTTTTTTATTTTATTTATTCTTCTGTAGCTTGGAAGTGTTGGGTTTTCATGGCTCGTTGTTCTTGCCTGCCTGATGTTTATTTTTAGGTTTTCTTTTTCTTTAATTTGTTTAGGCTCCTTGACTTTTTTGGTGGCTTTCAAGTGTTGGGTTTTCATGGCTTGCTGTTCATGCCTGTCTGATGTTTTTTTTTAGGTCTCTTTTCCATTAATTTGTTCAGTTTCCTAGACTTCTTCATTGTTGTATTATTTTTTCTCTTGCATTATTTTCCTGCCTTCTGTAAATCGTACTTTGCCTGAATGTATTTTCTTGTTATATTATCAATTTTTACCTCTTCTCAGTACTTCTCCAGTCTGCAAACTAGTATACCTTGCCTATTTGTCTTAATTTACCTTGTCATGTCTCTCTTAATATGTTTTTTTTTAATTATAATATCAAATTTTGCCTCCTCATAATACCTCTCCAGGCTACAAACAATACCGTGCCAATTTTTCTTGCGTTTTCTATTATTTTACCTTTTAACTTCTTTCCTCGATAGTTTTACCGTTTCTAAACCACATATTGCCCAGTTTTCTGGTACTCCTTCACACCTCTTACGAACCATACCTTGCCAGGCTTCCTAACGTTTTCTATATTTTTCGTCTTCTCATCTTCCCTCGCAAGCTACTGTTCACACCACATCTCTCCTTACCCAGCCATTTTTCCTTCTCATCCATACGTCTAACTTCAGCAAATCACACCTTACCTAACATATTTAACATCTCTCACCGTTTTCCTGCTCATCCTCCTCCGCACAGTACACGCCTTGCCTTATGCAGTCAGCTTTTTTCCCTTGCTCAGCTGTCGCCCCTCGAGGCAGGGACGAGCGACGGGCGGTGAGAAGCGGGCGGCAAGAAGCAAGGGGCCGGTCCGTAGTGGGCGCGAGAACTGGTTAGCACGGGCCCTCATCATCCCCGGCCGGCCCTGCCCCGCCGCGGCAAAAACGGAGTACCGCCGCCGGTCATAAGGCCAAATGGATGTAAATGTAATTTCATCTCTTACGTACCATTCCCCCGCGCACAACAACATGTATTTCTGCGCTTCGGGTTACGCTTTCGTGCTGTATTTTCTGGTGCTGTGTGGTTTTCTTACGCCGTGTGTCTTACTGGCTGTACGTTTGTAGTTAATGTGATCTTTTTTACAGTATTCTGCAGCTGCCTGTGGCTCGAACTGCAGCTGGGAAGTACAAACAGGAATACAGGGGATATTCTATACGCTTATCTGCATGTATATTATTTTTTTTTAGTGTTGTTTGGGATGTTTGACGTTTTCTTGACCTTTTTTTTGTGTGTGTGTCTTAAAGTGCTTTATGCAAGTATCAGTGGGAAATTTAGTCGATTTTTCATCTCTCTTGTACCGATTCGCGTTGCTCTTTTCTGTTATGTTCATTATTTTTCTGACTATAACCTCAAGGATTTGTAGACTAAACAGTAGCTACGACGTACTAAAAAATATATATCATAGGGCACGATTAACACGTAGCATACTGGAGGCTACAAAACTAAGAAAGATTACCGAAGTTTAACATTTCAAGAACGACATATATACGCATTAAGCTCGTAATATGATAACAAAAGGCATGAAATGGATGTGTAGGCAAACGCTTTTTCTTACACAAACAGCGAGGATCAAAACAGAGAATGGATACCTGTAGACAGAGATAAAAGAAGAGCTTGTGTACTCATAATTATTGATGTTTGTAGGAAAAGGTGTGAGGGAGAAACGGGAATAGCAAAAACATATGAGAAAACACCATAAAGGATAAAGAACTGAATACAGACATGGGAGAAGAGCTTGAGTATTTATAACGATTGACGTTCGTAGGAAGAGGTGAAGAGGAGCAAGGAAAATAGTAAAAATATATGAAAAAACCTACCATTAGGGAGGTGAGGCTCTGTGAAGGGGCGAGGGTAGAGGAACTGAGGGACACGCACGGCTAATGAAAGCTACACGAGGCGGGGTTTGCTGGAGAGGGAGAGAAAAAATATGGGAAAGATGAGCCAGCAAAAAAGTTAACAAATTGGGGATTCCTTTACGACGGAAACGAAAAAAGACAAACACGACGGAAACAAAAAAAGGAACAAATGAGTCACGACCTTTTATTATTTAGAGGCAAGAACTTACACAACGAAGGAAGAAATAATGGGAAATGGTAAATCGGGTAAACGTTTCAATTCTATAACCTCGAAAATGACATAGTGATACCAGCACCGTTAGAAATAAATGCACGTTAATTTATAGACACTGATGAATATACGCTAATAAGTATACGTTGATTATCTTACGTTACAAATGAATATAGCAATAGTAATGAGGAGGAGGAGGAGGTGGAAGTTATCAAAGGGAAGAAGAATAACCTGGAGAAAAAGAAGAAGAAAAAGAAGAAAGAAGACAAAGAAAAAAGAAGCAAAGAAGCAAAGAAGCAAAAGAAAAAAAAAAGAGAATGAGAAAAAAGAAGAATAACCCAAAGAAAAAGGGGAAGAAGGACACATAAGAAAGATGATGAAGAATCCTGACAAAGGGGAAATAAAAGAGCCAATTGAAAGAATGACAACGACTCTACATTTGGAAGAAGACGTAAGAAGGCGGAAGGGAAAAAAGAGGAGGAGACTGAAGGAGGAGGAGAAGGAGGAGGAAAAGAATAAAAAAGAAAAAGAGAGGAAAAAAGAGGAGAAGAAAAAGAAAAAAAAGAGGAAGAAGGAGAGGAGGAGGAGGAGGAGGAGGAGAATGAGAGCTGGGTAAGAGGAGGAAAGAAAGAGAGTAACAGAAGAGGAGAGGAAGGGAGAGGAGGAACTTATAAACATGGGGTGACTGTAACAAGGAGACCAAACAAAGAAGTAACATTTGGAAGAGCAAGAAACCAACAAAAGAGAGAGAGAGAGAGGGGGAGAGAGAGAAGAGAAGGAGAAGGAGGAGGAGGAGGAGGTGGAACCGTGCCTTGGGGTTGTGTGTGAGAGCGGTCAAGTGCGGGGTAAACAGAGGGGGGGAGGGAGGGGGAGAGGGAAGGGAGGGGGATGCAATGGGCTAAATGGAAGGGAGGGAAGACCCATTATCAAGGGTGGAAGGGATTACGGAGGTGTGGGTGGCCTGGGATTAAGAGGGGGTGGTTGGGGGAGCAGAGAGAGAGAGAGAGAGAGGGAGGGAGGGGGAGGGAGAGATGGTGGGAGTGTGGAAGGGAGGGAGGGGAATGGTGTGTGTGTGTGTGTGTGTGTGTGTGAGAGAGAGAGAGAGAGAGAGAGAGAGAGAGAGAGAGAGAGAGAGAGAGAGAGATTTACTAGATTTACATAGAAAATCAGACCACACAGACCCCATGGTCCAGACTTGGTGGTCTGTCCTTAAACCTAAGTGATTTTACATTAATCAGAAGACTCCAAAACGTTGCATTTCTACTCTAGTTGATATTAAGTTGAAGGAAGTGACGGTCGAGCTTATTTTTGAAGGAGTCAATCGTGTTACACTGGACCACTGATGATGGGAGCTTAATCCATTCTCGCACTACAACGTTGGTGAAGAAAAATTTGGTGCAGTCTGAATTTACTTGTCTACATCTGAGTTTTACGCCATTGTTCCTCGTGCGCAAAGTGTCATCGATCATAAACAATGTTGATCTGTCTACATTCGTGAAACCATTAAGTATTTTAAAACATTCGATCAGTTTTCCTGGGAGGCGACGTTTCTCAAGAGAGAACATGTTAAGGGTAGAAAGCCTTTCTTCGTAGGATTTGTTGCGCAAGGAATGGATAATTTTCGTTGCCCGACGCTGAACACCTTCTAATTTAGCAATATCCTTTGCATGGTGGGGAGACCAAAACTGTACCGCATATTCCAAGTGGGGTCTGACTAAACTGTTGTAGAGCGGGAGTATTACATCTTTATTCTTAAATAAAAAGTTTCTTTTAATGAAGCCCAACATTCTGCTCGCTTTATTTGCTGCATCGATGCATTGCTGTGAGAATTTGAGGTTTGACGCGATTTTGACCCCCAAGTCCTTGACGCATTGAACGCTTTTGAGTTTAACGCCGCGCATTTCGTAATCAAACTTCTTATTCCTCGTTCCAACTTGAAGGACCTGGCACTTGTCTACGTTAAAGGGCATCTCCCATCTCTCCGACCAAGCTGAAATTTTGTGCAAATCCTCTTGGAGGCTTTGCCTGTCTTCGTCAGTGAGAACCGAGTTACCAATCTTTGTGTCGTCTGCAAATTTACTAATGCGGTTATTGAGTCCAACATCCACGTCGTTGATGTAAATAATGAAGAGCACTGAGCCAAGAACCGAGCCCTGAGGGACGCCACTAGTGACCGGCGCCCACTCTGAGTTAAATCCGTCAATCACTACTCTTTGTTGTCTGTTGCTCAACCAATTCGCGATCCATTGGTTTACCTGACCGTCAATACCTATTTGCTTTAATTTGTAAAGTAATTTGTGATGCGGGACTTTATCAAACGCTTTCTGAAATCAAGATAGACTACGTCCAGTGATTTGGTTACGTCATAAACAGTGAAGAGGTCGTTATAAAAGGTTAATAGATTTGATAGGCAGGATCTTTTGTTTCGAAGCCATGTTGTGAGTCCCCAATTAATGAGTGGCTTTCAAGGTAACTCACAATTTTGTCTCTAATTATGCCCTCAAGTAGCTTACCTACAACCGAAGTTAGACTAATGGGCCTGTAATTACCTGGTACTTTTTGTCTCCTTTCTTAAAATCGGTGTCACGTTAGCCTGTTTCCAATCTGAAGGATAATGCCTTGTCGCAAGGACATATTGAATACGGTTGTGAGGAGGAGAGTATTTCGCTCTTTGTTTCTTTCAGCAGAGTTGGATATACTTTATCAGGTCCAGGACTTTTATTTGTTTTAAGTGATTTGAGGGCTTTAAGGACTTCATCGGGTTTTATTTCAAAGTTAGACAATGCATGCTCGGGATTTACATTAGTACTGGTGTTGGTGGTGGTGGTGGGAGGACTGTTATTATTAAACTCCGAGGAAAAGTAATTATTTAATAGGTTTGCAACGTGTTGGCTGTCAGTCACTAGTGCACCGTCGCTGTTTGTTAAAGGTCCAATTCCACTTCTGATCGCCTTTCTGTTGTTTATGTAACTGAAGAAGGATTTCGGATTATTTTACAGTTGGCTGCAATATTTTCTTCATATCTACGCTTTGCCTGATGCACTAATCTTTTTACTCGTCGCCTTGCATCATTGTAAAGTCTAATGTTTTCGGGCGTGCTTTGGTCTTTCTTTAACCTGTAAGACAATTTTATCTCCTTGACTGAGTGTTTAATTTCGCTATTAAACCAAGGTGGACTTTTATTAGTGTTAATTCGCTTCTCGCACAAGGGGACAAATGTGTCCTGCTGAGTGAGTAAGTGATTTTTAAAGTTTAGCCAGGCGTCCTCTGCATTGCCGTCGTCTGATAGTTGCATATCTATTAGTTTTCGTCGGATACGAAGTTGGCTCTTTGAAATTGGGCACCTTAACTTTATTTTCAGTCACCGATGATTGAGCTCTAATGTCAACGCGCACTAGTTTATGATCGCAGGAACCGAGGTGTTCTCCTACCGTGACATTACTGACTAGGTTATCTTGGGTCGCTATAACAAGGTCAAGTATGTTATTTTGTCGAGTTGGTTCAGAAACCATTTGGCTTAGATAATTTTCCTCTAGAAATTCGATCATTCTATGGGACTCACCTTCTGTACCCGACAGTGTCGCCCAGTCGATATGGGGGAGGTTAAAGTCTCCTAGTATCAGTGAGTCGCTGTTATTAAGTGACTGCCTTAAGACGCTGTACATTTCAAGATCGCCATCAAGTGATTGCCCCGGAGGCCTGTAAGTGACAGATATATTTAAATTGACTTTTGCAATGTTTACTCGCACGCACAAATGTTCAACGTTACTGTTTCTTGGTGTTTTGTCAGTAGGTTGCAAGTAGCTTTTGACAAAAAGGGCGACACCACCCCTCTACGGTTTACACGATCATTGTTGAAGAATCTGTAGCCATCTATGTTGTATTCGGAACTTAAATCAATATTAGTGGTGTCGATAAATGTTTCGGTTATAGCAATTACGTCAAAGTTTTCTGTCAGGGCAAGACATCGCAGTTCATCAAACTTGTTTCTTAGGCTACGCGCATTGAAACTAAGGACTCTTAGGTTATCTTGAAGCTTGGTAATAGAGGTCCTGGACTGTCTGGAGGGTTCAATGTTACCAGTCTGTTGCGGTGTATGGTGTCTATCTACACGGGCGGGATGGAAGGACGTGGCTGAGAGTCGTTTTTTGTTGTTCGGGCGTTACGTACGGCGTTGTTGAGGAGCCTTCCAAATCTGGCTGCCCCGATGGGGGATAGGTGTATGCCGTCCCTTTGGAAAAGTCTACTCTGGCCGTAGAAATCGTTCCAGGCGTTAAAGAATTCGACGTCAAGCTCTCCGCAGAGAGTCTGCAGGCGGTTGTTGAGGCTGAAGGCCTTACTGTAGAAGTCGCCCTCATCCCATGTCCGTGGTAGAATTCCTGAAATCATAATATTAGGGGATTTAGACTTATACTGCTGGATGAGCCTACGGTACTTTTCCAGCAGTTCCTCAGACCGGGTCGTGGTGACGTCGTTTGTACCTGTGTGGAGAACAAAGAGTGAGTCATTAGAGGCCACAGCGGAGACCTCGTCCAGTGCAGCTGTGATGTCGTCAACACCAGCTCCAGGATAACAGTAGTTACGCCTACGACGGGGGACTCTGCCACAGAATTCAACCACCTGATGGCGAATCATAGAGTCACCGACCAAGAAGGTGCTCTGTTCCTCGTCCTCCTCCAGTATGGCAAATCTGTTGTAGCAATGAGTAGGATAAATGGCTCTAGGGGCGGTCTGGCTCCTCCTCTCACGGGGGTGAAGCATTCAGCGTCAGCTCTACCGGTTCCCTGTGACGTGCCTTCTTCGGAAGGTGGCTGGGCATCGAGTGCAGGTGAGGAGGGTGATGAGGCGTCAGTTGCAGGAGGGGCGACGATGTTGGCCTGGATAAACTCCTGCAAGGTATCAACAGTACTTGTTAGTTCGGTGATCTTCTTCTCGCCAGCCGTCAGCCTTTCGTCCTGTTGAAGGAGTCTCGTTTCCATCTGCTGTGTCAACAGGCAGATCTTGCAAACGGTCGATCGTCCTGAGAAGAAATGACCAGAGAAGTTTCCTGTGCAAGTCGAACATTTCTTTAGCGCCATCTTGGTAAGGAGGAGAGAGCAAGTGAGTAGTGTTTATCTATATATTTGCTTTGCTTTTTCTTTTTCGTAGGGCAGAGGGACGCGTGCGTGAATAAGCGAGAATAAGTGAGAGAGAGAGAGAGAGAGAGAGAGAGAGAGAGAGAGAGAGAGAGAGATGGGAAGGCGTAGGAGGGAGATAGGGATGGAGGGAGGAAGAGGGCGAAGGAAAGGGGGGGAGAGAGAGAGGGTGGGAACGAGATAGGGAGTGAGGAAGGAGAGACAGAGAGGGGCAAGTGGGGGGTAGTAATGAGAGAGAGAGAGAGGGGGGGGCAATGGAGAGGGGAGGCGAGAGAAGAGGAGGAGCGAAACGCGAGGATTACTGTGTCTCTGGGGAATAATCTGGTCAAGTCAGGTCAGGTAAGTCTGAACACCTGCGTAGGGAGTGGCGTCGGAGTGGAATCTGGAAATATATAAAGAATGTGGCGGAAAGAGTGTAACACTGTGTTTTGTGTATATGTGTATATATGTTTTACAGGGCGCTACGGCGAGAGGGTAGATACTGGCAGAGAGAGGTAGTAAAAATAAGGGCAACACTTAATCCTGTCCAGCGAAGCACGTGGTCGCACAGCAAACAGCACACCTCTGCAGGCAGCTAACTCGGTTGACAATAAGCAGTACGCAGCACGACGCGAAATAGCACACGGCACACAGCACAGCAAGATCTACAGTACAGTTCAGTACAGCACACGAGGGTGGAATCGCAAGCGAGAGAGGTCACGGAAGTGGGAGCGCGTGCGGTTTGACCTCTCGGAGTGAGGGCAGGGCTGAGACTGGAGAGAGAGAGAGAGAGAGAGAGAGAGAGAGAGAGAGAGAGAGAGAGAGAGAGAGAGAGAGAGAATAAAAGGAAAAAATACGAAAAGAAAAGAAATACGAGAGAAAAGAAAGGAAAAAGAAAGAAGAGAAGAAAACGAGAAAAGAGACAAGGATCAAAAGAAGAAAAGAGATGAAAAAGAAAGAAGAAAGAAGTAAGAAAAAAGAAAGAAAAAGAGAAAAAAAAAAAAAGAGAGAGAAGGAACGAACGAACGAACGAACTCAGGGTTGCAGGGGTCACGTGACGAGCAGGATCAAGGTCCTAGCGGGGGTATACAAGTCGTGTGGTGTAAGTCGTAAGGTTGATAAAGGCTAAAAAATAATAATAATAATAATAAAAAAAAAGAAATACACTTCATCTAATATCCAGCCTTGAGAGGGGAACGAACCCTGACCCATTACCTTTGTGAATCGGATGCGCTAGCCACTCCGCCATCGTAGAGTTGACATGGGGAGTGATTTTAAAGTAATTAGGAGAGTAAGGAGAGTGAAAGAAAGGACGGGAAAATATATAAGAAAAGAAGGAATAGAGAAAAAGCTGAAAAAAATAATAAGTAGGCAAATTGAGAACGAAGGAAAAAAAAGTAGATGAAGGAATAGACAAAAAGCTGAAATAATTATAAGTAAGCTAAAATAAGTGGGAATGGAGGAAGAGGAGTAAAGGAAGAGAAGGAATAGAGAAAAGGCTGAAATAATTATAAGTAAGGAAAAGTACATGAATGGATAAGAAAAGTAAATGAAAAGAAGGATTAGAGAAAAAAAAACGATGAAGGGATTAGTAAGCAGAAGTAAATGAGATTACAGGAAGAAATATAAATGAAGAGAAAGAATAGAAAAAAAAGATAGACATAATAATTTAGTGAGTAAAGGTGAGCTAGGTGAGGTAAGGGAGCCGTGCCCTCTCCTAACACTCACTCATAACATAGTGAACGGAAGGCCTCGTCATTATGAGTGTCGAAAGCAGCGAGTCTGTAATAAAATGATGCCGGGTTGACTGTTAGCACCCTACCCGAAATTGACCTCTTCCACCCGAAAGTGACCTCTCTTCTGGCATTTTTTTTTCTTTTATCAGAACAGCATAACGCGGACTTTTTGTTGGTCTTGCTAATAACAGAAGCCATGAAGCAACGTGAGAGCGAGGAAGAGTCACCCGCCGTCTAGTTCACTCTCGAAGAACCACCTCACGATCGCCTTAAAAACGAGAGATTGCGTTAATGTTACTGTGTCTCTGTTATTGCGGATACAGGTAAAGAATAGTCACTGAAGGCGGGGTTGAGGCCATTGAACTGTGCTGTGAAGGACTGAGCACGCCTTCCCATAACACAGCGGCTAGTGAAGGAAGGTCGCAAGCAAAATGAGAGAGAAAATGTAATGAAATGTAATGATGGTTGAGGTCGCATCGTGGGAAGCCTCGTGGTTTTTCTGCAACATTTCGTTCAATATAAAGTGTAGTAACGTGAGACTGGGGAGCCGGTTTTACAGAGTCATAAATTTGTCAAAGAATATTCTGGCAAACGATCAATTCTTCATAGCTCACAAATATGTCCCATTCAAGGCAATATAGTGAAGACTGCCCGAGTGTCTTGCCGGTGCTAACAGTCACTCCCCTTCAGCAAGAGAGTAAACAACATTCCCTTCAGGACAGAGAGGCTCAACTTTAACCTACCGCTCAGAAAGTAGTGTTTATGTATCTGTTTACTGAGTCTATCAACAGAGTAACGATGCCAACAACTTTCTCAACACGACAAAATCAATCTTAGACTCCCTCTCGATATCCATTGCTTGTGTTTGCCTATCTATGGAGTAATTAAGTGGAGTAACTAATGGAGTAATTAACAAACTCTAGCTCATTACGTAGCCTTTTTATGAAGTAGCAATATCCACACGCCAAAATCTGTTTAGTCTACCTCTCGATAGGTGTTGTTTGTCTGCTTGCCTAACTTACTAAGGGAAGAGATTGTCAATGTCTTCGCTCCTTCATCGCTTTCACTCATTCACTCCATCAGAAGAGTCTACGTACTTGTTTACTAAGCTTGCCTGTGAAGTAACAATGTAAACAACTTTCCCTGCCCCACATTATCAGCCTTAGTCTTCTTTTCAATAAGTGTAGCGTTTGTGTGTTTGCCTAACTTGCTAAGGGAAGTTAATCAGTCTTTTTCACTCTTACGCTTATAAATTCATGCAACAGTGATCATATATTTGTCAAGACGGCAAACAGCTTTTCCTACAGGACAGAATGAGGTTTAGTTCCCTGACCCTCTGTTTGAATTGTCCAACCTTCTACTGAAAGGCTTAATCAGTATCTTCACTCCTTCATCTCTGTCACTGATAAACTCTGGAGCAACCTTTCGCCTACTGTAATCCTTTCCATGGCAAACTATTTCAAGAGCGGAGTATATGAAGACGCGCTTAAAAACATACTTGATAATTCTTTGGCGCATCAGTATTCAATCTTCGTAGCGTTTTTTCAGCTTCTCGTCTAACCTTGAACTGTCGCGTTTTACGGTACAAATAAGCCCGCGACAGCCCGCGCCCACCCAGTCAGTACACGCTGTTTATTTGTTCACACACATTGAGCCGATAAATCAAACGGGTTCAAAACAAAGCAGCCTACAAGTATTATTCATGTACGAACACTGACACTGAACTATTGTCTCCCTTTACTCGCCCCACAGAAAAACGATATATAATAGTTTGTCCTTCAACACCCCCCTCCCCCCAGCACTCCCCCTTCCCCCCCACCACGCAATGTCGCCGTGTAAGTATTCTGGTACAAGCGTGTGACAGTTGTTCGCGATATGTAAAAGTCGGCGAGGCTTGCAAAAATATATTAAACCCGATGTCACTAAGCGTAAAACATTATCTTATTTGAGGAATGCTTTTTTTTCCTATTAATATTTGTCCGCGGCGAGGGTAACACGGCCCGGGGCAGCTATAATGGAGGAGATATATAAATCAGCATCATGAGCCGCGTCATTGCATAGAGAAGCAAGGCTGACTGAGGCGTTGAGGCCGCGGGGACGCTTGAGAGACGAGGACTGAAGGCTAATGTTTGTGCTGAAAGGAAGTTGTCTTGGCCCATTATTTTGACAGGCAGCGTTAGACCATTATTTTGACATGTAACATTAGTCCATTATTTTGACACCTATCCTTAGTCCATTATTTTGACTCTCAGCATCAGTCCATTATTTTGACACTCAGCATCAGTCCATTATTTTGACACTCAGCATCAGTCCATTATTTTGACACTCAGCATCAGTCCATTATTTTGACACATTATGGTCGGTATTCTGAAACACTTCCACCTCTCCACTTAAACTATTTCTTAAGGCCGGAAAGGAGATCAGTCTGGTTCTAATGAGTGTATATTGAGGTTCATGGTACAGAAGAAGGGGCAGACTAACAGAAGGGTCATAAAACTACCCCTGGAAATGCCCAAATCCATACGAAAGCCTTGTCAAATATGTGTGCTTGGCCGCCCAAAGGTATAAGAATATGACCCTATCATTCCTCACCACTATCAAGCTGGCTGGCGGTCATAGTCGCTGGCGAGGTCGGGGCCAGCGGCTTGTGTTGGGACGGACTCAATACAGCTCCTTCAGAGTGGAGGCCGTTTTACCCCCAAAAGGGGAATCACTCAACCAATAGACATTAGAAAGAGATATATGAGTTGTTGATTGATAGATTGATAGTGTGTGTGTGTGTGTGTGTGTGTGTGTGTGTGTGTGTGTGTGTGTGTGTCCTCCATGAGGCTACTTAAGACACAGCTCCCCCTTGTGGCTTGTTATTAGGAGACGAGGAGGAGGAGAAGGAGGAGGTGGAAGAAGAAGAAGAAAAAGCTAATGATGAGTGAAGGGAAGGGGGAGGAGGAGCAAGACGAGGAGGATTAGCGGATGCTGGAGGAGGAGGAGGGATACCGAAGAAGGACTTAGCAGTAACTCCTTAAGGGCAAGAAGCGGCGTGCTGGGGGAATGCATAAACACTGTGGCCTTTCCCGGCGTCTCTTCTTCACTACCTCATTGACAGCGGGGCCTTGGCGGGGGTGGGAAGCGAGGATGGAGAGGAGAGAGGTAGAGGCAGGAGCGAGGAGAAAAAGATTACCATACACCTTTTTATATTGGCCTGAGCTCACCTTACCTTACCTGCCCTGTACTAATGACTTCCTTAAGCTCACCTTTCATAGCGCGTTACGTGAGGAGGGTGATTATGTACGAGTGTCTTATTTTGGGTCTGGTCCATAGTGTTCATCAGCTTGGCGCCTCACTGGAGACCGAGAGAAAAAAACTAAAGCCTGTATTTTTAAACGTATCGGCCCCTCAGATCGCCTGTTTGAAAAGCTTCTCGTAGAAGTTGCTGAGCTTTTCATAGACGGTTTTGTGATCCTGGTGATAGTTTTACACGACTTCTGCGCCTTGAAAGGGAAAAGCACCCATAAAAACCCGGGTAGTCTTCTCTGTGGCCTGTGGAAATAGTTGTAGTGGGAGCCCGAGGCGTATAAAGATATGGACTTAAGACGTAATGCAAAGGGAAGAAAGAGAAGAAAAGGCTGGTTTGTAACATGAAGAGCCGAGATGATGAATGTGTTATTGGTCGTTATTTCTGTAGCGTTCAGAAGCTTGGAGACTTGTAAAAGAATGAGAGAAAAAAATTAAGACAGATGAATAGAGGGTAGGGTGAAGAAGGGCTGAGACATAGATAGATTGATAGATAGATAGATGGATGGATAGATAGATAGAGAGATAGAGATAGATAGATAGAGAGATAGAGATAGATAGATAGAGAGATAGAGATAGATAGATAGAGAGATAGAGATAGATAGATAGAGAGAGAGAGATAGAGAGAGAGAGAGAGAGAGAGAGAGAGAGAGAGAGAGAGAGAGAGAGAGAGATTTACATAGATTTACATAGAAAATCAGACCACACAGACCCCATGGTCCAGACTTGGTGGTCTGTCCTTAAACCTAAGTGATTTTACATTAATCAGAAGACTCCAAAACGTTGCATTTCTACTCTAGTTGATATTAAGTTGAAGGAAGTGACGGTCGAGCTTATTTTTGAAGGAGTCAATCGTGTTACACTGGACCACTGACGGTGGAAGCTTATTCCATTCTCGCAATACAACGTTGGTGAAGAAAAATTTGGTGCAGTCTGAATTTACTTGTCTACATCTGAGTTTTACGCCATTGTTCCTCGTGCGCAAAGTGTCATCGATCATAAACAATGTTGATCTGTCTACATTCGTGAAACCATTAAGTATTTTAAAACATTCGATCAGTTTTCCTCGGAGGCGACGTTTCTCAAGAGAGAACATGTTAAGGGTGTAAAGCCTTTCTTCGTAGGATTTGTTGCGCAAGGAAGGGATAATTTTCGTTGCCCGACGCTGAACACCTTCTAATTTAGCAATATCCTTTGCATGGTGGGGAGACCAAAACTGTACCGCATATTCCAAGTGGGGTCTGACTAAACTGTTGTAGAGAGAGAGAGAGAGAGAGAGAGAGAGAGAGAGAGAGAGAGAGAGAGAGAGAGAGAGAGCAGTAGCATAGCGTCTCGACCACCTGCATCTCTCCCTCCTCTGTGTGATGTGCATGTCCAAAGTATGAGATACCTAACGTGCCTCCTCCTCCTCCTCCTCCTCCTCTCTCTTCAGTCTCACTCTCTTCTTCCTCTCTCATAGTTATCTTTTTCTTTTCTTTTTCCTTTTTTCTTTTTTGTTACATTTCATTCTTCGTTGTTCCTTAATTTCAGTTATCAGAGAGAGAGAGAGAGAGAGAGAGAGAGAGAGAGAGAGAGAGAGAGAGAGAGAGAGAGAGAGAGAGAGAGAGAGAGAGAGAGAGAGAGAGAGAGAATAATTATGAGGTATGCTTGCTGGTCTATTGTTCATTTGATTTATAGCTGATTATGTCTGATTTTTATTATTATTATTTTCATTATTATTATCATTATTATTATTATTATTATTATTATTATTATTATTATTATTATTATTATTATTATTATTATTATTATTATTATTATTATTATTATTATTATTATTATTATTATTATTATTATTATTATTATTATTATTATTATTATTATTATTATTATTATTATTATTGTTATTATTATTATTATTATTATTATTGTTATTATTATTATTATTATTATTATTATTATTATTATTATTATTATTATTATTATTATTATTATTATTATTATTATTATTATTATTACTACTACTACTACTACTACTACTACTACTACTACTATCCATGACTAAAACAAGTACTACATCATCAGGTGACCAGATGACCGTGGTGTTTGTGTGTGTGTGTGTGTGTGTGTGTGTGTGTGTGTGTGTGTGTGTGTGTGTGTGTGTGTGTGTGTGTGTGTGTGTGTGTGTGTGTGTGTGTGTGTGTGTGTGTGTGTGTGTGTGTGTGTGTGTGTGTGTGTGTGTGTGTGTGTGTTCCTGTAAAGTATGTAGCAAAAAAAAAAGGAAGATTAAGCTTGTTTGAAGAATAAGGATGTTAGTCTCCTACCCATTTGCTGACAGGCGGGGGACGGATCGGGGCGTGGCGGGGCGAAGGGTGACGGGCGAGGAGGAGGAGGAGAAGGAATGAGAGGAGGAAGGGAAGATGAAGGAGGAGATGGAGAAGGAAGCAGAAGAATATTATTACAAAACGAGAGGGAGGAGTAGAGAGAGAGAGAGAGAGGAATGTGGGTGATGGAGGAGGAGGAGGAGGAGGAGGAAGGATAAGAAGGAAAGATAAGGAAGATGGGAGAGATAAATGGAGAAGGAAGAAAATATGTGCATGTATAAATAAACGGAAGAGGAGGAGGAGGAGGGTCAAGAAAAAGGAGAAGGAAAGAAATAAGAGAAGGGAAAGGTTGTTAAAGAAGAAAAAGAAGGAAAACAAAAGACAGACGAGGAACGTTAAGAAAATAAGAGGAAAGGAAGAAAGATAAAAATGTGATAAAGCAAAAAAAAAACACGAAGGGAGGAAGAGGAAGAGGAATGGCACACATAAAGTGAGATAAAGGGAAAATAGACGAAATAGACAGATAGATATAAAGATAAATAGAGAGAGATAAAGAAGAAAAGAGAACGAGAGAGATGAAGTAGGGACAGGAGAAGGGAAGGAGGAAGGAAGGCAGTAAGGAAGAAGTGTGGGAGTGACCGAGGGAAGGGAGGGAAAGGAGGGAGAGAAGTGGAAGGGGAGGAGAGCTCAATCGGTCGGTTGGTCGGTCAGGTGTTTGCTAGGTCGAAGTCTAATAATGATGGAAGTGAATAATAGCAACAAAAAACACGAGATAAAACAAGGCAAGAGGAACACATCATATAAATCAACGAGCGAGTGTGCAATCTGAGCTTATAAGGGCGAGCGATCGGCGGCCTTATTTGACTTCTTGATGTAAATTTGACCCGGTTTAGGACACCGATTGCAAGCTGAGTGTTTCTTTGCGAGATTAAAAAATGTTGGGGAGAGAGAGAGAGAGAGAGAGAGAGAGAGAGAGAGAGAGAGAGAGAGAGAGAGAGAGAGAGAGAGTCTGTCAGCATCTGAGTGAGAGCCATCTCCTCTCAGATAGACAGTTTGGCTTCAGGCCTGGCCGGTCCACCGCGGACCTCCTCCTCCTCCTCTCCAAGGATTGGCAAGACGCACTGGATGAAGGCCTGGACACACTCGTGGTAGCCCTGGATATTGCTGGAGCCTTTGACAGGGTTTGGCACGCGGGGCTCATTGAGAAGCTTCGCGACAAAGGTGTCCAGGGTGCCCTACTGATGCTGCTCAAGGATTACCTCCAGGGGAGGACCCTTCAGGTGGTGATCAACGGGCAGTCATCAAGGCCTTCACCAGTGCATGCCTCAGTTCCACAGGGTTCCGTGCTTGGCCCAATCCTGTGGAACATATATATCGACGATCTGCTCCGGCAGCTATCGGCAGTGTCAGCCTACGCCGATGACTGCACACTCTCCCGCTCCTACTGCCGCCCCGACAGCCAGCGCGCCGTCGAGGAGATCAACAGGCAGCTCAGCCTGGTGGAGCAGTGGGGAGAGGAGTGGCAGGTCACCCTCGCCCCGGAGAAGACGCAGGCCATGGTCATCTCACGGTCCCCAGACGCCTCTCGAGCAGTCTCAGGCCAGCTGCGTCTTGGAGGCAAGAGTCTGCCCCTCCAGGACCAAAGCCTGCGCTTCGACCTCCACGTCCGAGCTGTTGCCCGCCAGGCCTCCCTGCGAGTCTCTGCCCTGCGAAGAGTAGCGGGATCCCTCGACCCACGGGGCATCCTCACTCTCTTCAAGGCACAGATACGTCCGTATCTGGAGTACGGTGCCCTGTGCTGGATGGCGAGTGCTGCCACCCACATGCAGAGGCTCGACGCAGTGCAGCGACGAGCACTGCGTCTGGTGGAGGCCAGCGAGCACCTGGAGAAGTCGTCTGCCACTGTGACATCGCTGGAGCACCGCCGTGATATCTCAGCACTGGTGGTGTGTCACAAAGCCCAGGTGCAGGGGGTTCCCCACCTCAGCAGCTTGAGGCTCCCTCCACGCGCTGCTCGGAGGCTCACCCGGACTACACTCTCCGGTGACCAGCTCGTGGAGGTGCCTCGATCACACTCCAGGCAGCACCAGCGCACTTATACAGCCAGGACCACACGCCTGTGGAACATGTTCACGGCAGCCACTCCCCAAGTGGAGAACATGAGCACGCAGCAGGTGAAGCTGGCTGCTCACAGGTGGCGTGAGGGACACCCAAGTGCGCTAGTGCTATAAACTATAAATATAAAGTGACAAACTGACATTATTCCATATTGTTTTTACATGTTTTTCTTTACTTTTTCGTATTTTGTATTTGTATGATTGTGTTTCATCATTCGACAATTCAATTTGTCCCATACACAGGCTCTTAGAATAATTATACCTAAAAAGTGTAATTTTGAGCCTCCTTTTTTCGTAAAAAAATTGTTTAAATAAAAAAGAGAGAGAGAGAGAGAGAGAGAGAGAGAGAGAGAGAGAGAGAGAGAGAGAGAGAGAGAGAGAGAGAGAGAGAGAGAGAGAGAGAGAGAGAGAGAGAGAGAGAGAAAAAAAAACAGATGAGACGAGAAAACAGAAAAATTTGCCTCACACACACACACACACACACACACACACACACACACACACTTCAACACTCCCCACCTCCCCCCACACACTTCCCCCCTCCTTCCCACACACACACTTCCCCTCTCCCCCACACACGCACACTTCAACACTCCCCCCCCCTCACAAACACACACACACACACACACGCACTTCTTATCCCCCCTCCCCTTTCCACACACACTTAAGTCTTCCATCTTCACGACGCGGCCTCTATCTTACTGTTTCTTATTCGTATTGCCGCGGTAACACTTCGCTCGGTTATTTATCACGTCCCTGACTCGAGAGGCGCGCTACAACATGCTTTATTCCTGACCCTCCCTGTGTTTTTTTTTGTCCCTTTTTGTGTTATTTATCTTCCCTCGCTTCCTTTTTCGCGCGTCCAAGGTCACGGGCGCCATAAACCAAGCGGCAAATAGATCGTCTGGTTTATTTGTGGCCGCCGCGAGATAGATGTATGGCGGTGATATCGAGTGTGTGTGTGTGTGTGTGTGTGTGTGTGTGTGTGTGTGTGTGTGTGTGTGTCTTACTGTCTATCCGTCTTTTTTTTTTGTCGGCCTGCCTCGCCTCCTCCTCCTCCGCCTCGGCTTTCCAGGGTCCCGATGGCGTCAAGATAAGCTCCGATAATCTTTATTTATTGGTGATCGGTTGGTCGGTTGCTGGATGTGCCTTGCTCCGCGCCCGGCCTCGTTGGCGTATGTCTGTGTGGCTGCATGTGGATGTTTATGCATGAAGTGGTGTATGTCTGTATATCTGTATGTGTGTGTATGTTTCTATGGCTTTGGATGTATGAATGAATATGGTTTGTCTGTATTTCTCTGAGAGTAGGCGTCTGTGTCTGTGGGTGTATGTATTGGGATTATGTATGACTGTCTATGGAGTCTAAATATCTGTCTTCGGAAGAAAGGAGGAAAACAAATAGTTCAATGTGATGACTGTTGACTATTGCATTAAACTTATCAGCATCAACAAGAGAAGCAATCTGGAAATGGATGAAGCTACGTATATTGAACTCACTCATCAATGACTACATGTTTTCCCTTCCTCATTATGCTATATAGTCTGTCAGTGAAGGGAATAAGAGAGAGAAGAATATATGAAGAGGGTAACGCTTGCTTCTCCTCTCCCTAGACTAAGATATAAATCCTGCTTGCCGATGTCCTGTGTTTTATGTCCGTTTTGGTTTTCTCCCTCGTATCTCTCCTTGGCAGGGCCGTGATTGCATTGGATCGGCCTGATAATCTTCTTATGTTTATAGGCGATCGTATTCTCCTTCCCCTGTTTGTAAGGTTCGGTACTGATGTCGTATTGTATATGCTCTTTTGTTTTCTTCGCTTTTTTCGTCCTTCGGTGTTCTGATGATGGTCATTTTTGCTTCTTGGTTCCCCTCAATAAACAATCTTTCTGTATTTATCAGCGATCGGTTGCTGTTCTTAACCATGTATTTAAGGGATGATTGTGATGTCGTATGCTATAGCTCTCTTGTTTTCTCATTTTAGTCTCGGTGTTCTACTGGACATGGCCGTTTTAGCTTCTCAATTTCCCTCAATAAACAATAGTTCTGTATTTATTAGTGATCGGGTGCTGTTCTTTCCCGTGTATTTAGGGACTGATGGTGATGTCGTATGCTTTGTGCCTGTATTTTCACCTTCTTGTCTCGTTTTTACTGGTCATGGTCGTTTTTGCTTCTCGATTCCCCTCAATAAACAATCTTTCTGTATCTATTAGCGATCGGGTGCTGTTCCTTGCCATGTATTTTGGGGTTTATGGCGATGTCGTATGCTTTGTGCTTATGTGTTCAGCTCCTTGCCTCGTCCTTTTTACTAGTCATGATCGTTTTTTGCTTCAGGATTCCCCTCAATAAACAATCTTTCTTTTTTTATTAGGAATCGGGTGCTGCTCCTTCCTGTGTATTTAAAGGCTGATGGTTATGTCGTATGCACTGTGCATATGTTTTCACCTTCTTGTCTCGACGATTTTACTGGTCATTGTCGTTTTTGCGTCTGATTTCCCACAATAAATAATCTCAGTATTTATTGGCGATCGGTTCCTGGCGGCGGACTCGTAAACTAGGCCCCGATGACGCCGATGACGCCCCCGATAGCCCGAGAGTGTGAGGCGGTGGGCGTTTTTTGTGTGTTCCCGATGGCGCCAGATAGATGACTCGTTTCCGTGTGTTTTGGGCCGTGTGTGTTGGGACGCGCCGATGACGCCCGATAGCCCAGGGAAGGGTCGTATGTGAGGCCTGAGTGCTGGTTTGTTGCTTCGTTCTTGGTTGTCTGGCGGTGAAAATCTTGTATGTGGGGAGTTTGAAGTGAGTATTAGTAAGGTCATTTGTTTTCTTTCGTATGTATTGTTCTTGTGGGTTTGTACGTAAGGCCTTCTCGCTGTTCTGTTCCTTCGTTCCTGGTTTGTCTGCTGTTCGAAGTCTTGTACATAAGGTAGTGAGCTGAGTTTATTAGTACAGCCTTTCTTCTTCTTTCCTGTGTATGTATGTAAGTAAGGGTTCTTGTAATCTTTCCTATGTATTGTTCACGTGTGTTCGTACGATGAGGCCTTAGTGCTGTTTTGTTCCTTCGTTCTTGGTTGTCTCTCATTGGAAGTCTTGTACATAGAGAGTGTGAAGTGAATATGTGAGTGGGTCTTCTTGTATTTTTTTCTGTGCATTTTGTATTTGTGTATATATTGCTGGATTCTCTGAGACGGCTCGAAAGAGTATGCGAGAGGCGTTTTAAATCTTTCCGGGTGCTTGTCTTGTTGGTATGCGTGAGTCTTTATATGTATCTTGTCTATATGTTTATTTTCACCTGGAACTCCCCGACGGATACTAACACCCTGCTCTGCTCATCCCGACGTTATAACATACAGTGCTACACAACCTTGTCCGTCAGTTATTAGTAAGCGTGCTGCCTCCTTATCATCATTGTTTCTTGCTGTGAGTCCTGAGAGCTCCCCGATACCCTGCCAGGCTTGTTGGTGTCTCGCGCTGATCAGTTTTGCGCCATTGATTACTCGTGTGATATCCTGATAGTCCGTGCGAGGTGGTAATGTGTGTGCTTTGGCGACTCCTAATGATTACTCGTGTAGTGTTCTGATAGTACATAAGGGGTGGTAATGGGGGTGTTTTGGGGGGAGTCAGGTATGTGGTTCTTTCTCTGTTTTCTGCTCACCTGCAAGTTTTGACTACTCCAGTGTCCAACAAGTTAGGTGTGTGATGTACTGATAGGCTTCTTTAGGTGGTAATACGTTTCTTATCGATGTCCCAGAGTAGCATTAACTCGGCGTCTAAATGGCCCTCAGAATCTTCAAGGTGTAATAAGATTCTGTTAGCACCATGATCCCCTTGGGCTTTACATGAATAACTCTTTTTGTCTTCTCGTAGGCTTGATTTGATCCCTCTAATGCTCATATGAATTTCCTAGTTCTTTTCTTTTCGGCAGTAGTGTTAGTGATATGCATTCATCTGCGAGTTCAGGGAGCGCCAGTGCCCTTAAGTTTCATGTAATAACCGGTCCTCCTTCTCTTACAAGATCTCTAAGTTCCACGTAATGCTTCTCTTTCTCATCCAAGGTCTCTGTGATGTATATTACTCCTCCTTTTCTCTTCCTAGATCTCTTAAGTTTCATCTAATGTTCCTTTAATTCATCCAAGCTCTCTTATATATAATTCTCCTACCTCTTCCAAGGCCTCTTAAGTTCCATGTGATGCTCCTCGTTCTCCTTCAAGATCTTAAGTTTCGTGTAATCCTCCTCTTCCTCCTCCAAGATCTCTGTTTTATATAATGCTCGTCTTTGCCTTCTGTCGAGAGTACAAGCAGCTCTTTTCGTCTCAAGGTCTTCGCGTGTCGGTCCCACTTCTCGATGGCGCCGATATTCGTGTAATTCTCGTGCGCCGATCATCTGTTTGCCGGCGGGGCGTCCCAAGGCGCCCCGATAAGTCAGTCTTTCGCATGCCGATCGTCCGTTTCTTGGCAATCCCGATGACGGCTGATAGGCTGGGCGCCTCACCCGCGGGCGACGATCGGGTGGTGGAGGAGGAAGAGGAGGAGGAGGAGGAGGAGGAGGAGGAAGACGAGGCACTTAATTTACCTTTACTTGCCTTTTTTTTTTTTTTTTTTTTTGCATTTACAGGTTTGAATCATTCGCCGAAGTCCATATTTTACTTTTTAATCATATAATCCTTTGTGTGTGTGTGTGTGTGTGTGTGTGTGTGTGTGTGTGTGTGTGTGTGTGTGTGTGTGTGTGTGTGTGTGTGTGTGTGTGTATGTATGTATGGCTTTCTCTGTCTACCTATGTCTAGCTAGCTTAACTATGTATGTATGTGTATTTGTGTATGTGTGCGTATTTGTCTATCGGTTCCATATCTATATCTATCTATCTTTATGTGTGTGTATTTATGTATGTGTGAATGTCTGCAATATAAACTTTCCCTTCGCAATGTCTCGGTGGGCGGCAGGAAGCATGCGAGAGAGAGAGAGGTCGGTCGTTGGGTCGCGGCGGCGTTGTAAATAATGGCAATGATAGTCCACGGCTTTGTAAGGACCCCGCGCGCCTTGTATCTGCGGCGAGGATCGTGAAGGAAACATGAGGCGTGTCCCGCGGGTAGTGGTGGGCCGCCCAGGTTGTCGTGGGGGTCGCTTAGGCTCTGTAAATCATGATCAGGCCGAGTCGAGGTGTCGTGGAGGCGAGGAAGAAGTCATGTCGGAAATTGGCGAGGGCTGGGCGCCGTGTACGAGGTCGTGGGGAGTCTGGTTCGTCGTCTTGGGAGGGGAGGAAGTGGGGAGAAGAATGGTGGAGTGTTGCAAAGACGGTTGAAGAATAGACGAAAGCTGGAAACTATATAAGGGAGATAATGCAGTAAGGGAAGGGAGATAATGAAGTAAAAAGAGGCAGGAAGATGAGGAGGGGGAGAAAGAAAGAGGGGGAGGGAGATTAGAAAAAAGAAAGGATAGGAGAAGGGGTAGAGGTAGGGTGTATGTTCGTACGTTCATCAGGGCAGGAACACGAGAAGGGTTATGATGGGGTGGGAGCCGCGGCTGACCCATCCATCTTAGCCCTCCTCCTCGCTTAAGGGGGGTGTCTTGCTTGCCCTGTGTGTGTGTGTGTGTGTGTGTGTGTGTGTGTGTGTGTGTGCGTGTGCGTGTGCGTGTGTGTGTGTGTGAATATGTAAAGTACCGAGTGTTTTATGAATATACTCCACCCTTTTTTTTTTTTTTTTTTTTTTTTTTTTCGTATTTCATCCATCGTGTTCTGTTTAGCGTAGTTGATCCTCATCCCCCTCTTCTTTTTAATGTTATATCTCACGAGGTCTTTATTCCACATACTTTTTGGTTATCTTTTTCCATCGTGTTCCTTTTAGTGTAGTTTATCCTCACGTCTGTTTTCTTTTTTGTCTTGTAATCGTATATTTCACAAAGTCGATATTTCACGTCGCTGGTTGGCATGCAAATACTCTACCTTTTCTCTCTCTACTTCTATCTTTTCCTTTTTTTTTTTTTTTTTTACATATTATAATCTTCGTTTTCTTTTTATTTTGCTTTTCCTTTTTCTTTTTTCTTTTTTCTCCTATACAAACGTTCTTCCTTTTCTTTGTTTTACTTTTCTATTCTTTATCTTTTTATTATTATTTTGTTTTTACTTTTCAGCATTCATCACATTTTTCTTTCTTATTTTCTTCTCCTTTTTCTTTCATTTCCATTTTTTCTCTCTCCGTTTTATCTTAGCTTTTCCTCATCCATCAGATCTTTCTCGCTCTCCTCTGTTCGCGTCGGGTCGAATGTTTCACTCTGGATGTTGTACACGGATGTTTCAATGTTCACTACACGCGTTTCTGGCCGGCAAAAATATATATCCATTCTTCTACGGTTTATTCTCCTTGTTCCTCTTTATTTTCCGTCCATCCATCACTCCGGTACGCTCAATTAGGAAGTTGCATGTTTTCCTTTCTAACTTTGATGGGTTAAATGTGTTTTTTTCACTTCGCTGTGGTCTACTGAAGCTGGTGTTTTTTTTGTTTTTTTCGTTTATAATATTTTTGTTTTTGTTTGTATCTTTGTTTCATTTATTTGCCATCATTTTTTTGCTTTCTTCTCTCCGTTTCAGGAAGTTAAATCGATAACTTTATTTCTAGTTTTTCCTGTATCTTTTTTCTTCCACACCTCCATCCATTCTTTAATTTTTACCTTTTAGTTTTAATCCCTTCTTCTATTTCATCTATATATCGTTCAATTATTTTTATTTCATATCCATCCTTTTCTTCTCTTGATATTTTTCCTCATTTATTCATTTTAATCCATTCTCTTATTTTTTTCCGGCATGACACTGTTTCTCTTTTGTTATTTTCATGTACCTCTTCCTATACTCCTCTCTCCATGTGTTCGTCTTTTAAGTCCACTCCATTCATCTATTTCTTCCGTCTGGTAGGCCGCTATTTCCCCTCATCCATCCATCACTTTGCTACGCCAGCCGATACTTCTTTTCTCATGCATTATTTTTTCCTTCCCTATGTACTCAGCTCATCCCGCGGTTACCTTGCCACTCAGTCTTCCTACCTACGACCGTCTCCTGTTTACCCTCTAATAGCACACACACACATGCTCCCTCCTCCTCTTCCTCCTTCTCCTCCTCGTCTCCTGCAGCTCCGGGAATTACTTTAGTATGCAAACGATTTTTTGATCAACCAAGCGTTTAGGTGGCGATTTTATATTCGGCCCTTATTGAAAGCTACGACTCCCTTAAGACTCCTAAGCACGGGTGTTGAGGCAATATTCGCTGGCATCTATTTACATCGCGGACGAAAATTACCCTCGTATGAAAGCCGATGGACAGATTAGATAAGCAGATTTAAGGAGATAACGCGATGAGGGAGAGTTAGGCAAGCATGAAAGTTGATAGCAGCGACGCAGGGGCCAGAAAAAATGCGCAAATGAGAGGTGCTGAAGGAGGGAATGAATATACATCGTCTCAATGGGTAATATAGATTAAATTAGTAGATCATGGAGATAACGCGATGGGGAGAGGGAAGTCAGCAAGCCAGTCAGTAAGTATGAGACACGCGGAGGCCGGCCAAGAGAAAAAACTAGCTAAATGAAAGGTAGTGAGAGAGAAAATTAATATACATCGCCTCATTTGAGTATTACATAGATGATGAGATAAGAGGATTAAATAATGGAGCAGTAGGGAGGGAGAGTTTTAGGCAAGTAAACAGAGCAGACCGAGCGAGGCAGTAGAAGGGAGGAGGAAGAGGGAGAGGAGGAGATGAAAAGGACGAAGATGCTAGGACGAAAACACTGATAAAAGGAGACATAGAGGAGGAGAGAATTAATGTATATGTACTTAGCGCTTCATAGGAAGACTAAATAAGTAGATTAGAGAGATGAAACACGATAGATAGATAGATAGTTAGATAGAGAAAGACAGACAGACAGACAGAGATAGAGAGGACGAACGAACGAAAGAAGAACCAAAAATTAAATAGAAAATTAAGTAAAAAAAATGGAAGAGAGAGAGAGACAGAGAACGACAGACAGAGAAGACGGACAAGCGAAAACCCAGACCCCAAAAAACGAAAAAAAATATATTGAAAAAAAATGTAAGGAGAAGATGGAGCAGGGGGAGAAAAAAGAGGAGGAGGAGGGGGAAGCAGGAGGAGGTAGTGAAAGAGAAAATGAATATATATCGCCTGCCTGAGTAATATTCGTGGGCGTCGTCCCCGCGCCAGAGAGTAATACAGCGCCGGGCCAATACTTTATCCACGCCAGCCCAATATTTAGCTCTTAGTGGACGGTATTACGGGAGGCTGCGGGCCGGCGCTCCACTCTTTCCCGACATAATTAGATCGTAAAGTGAGGGATCCAATCTCGAGCTTATCTCCCTGACGGGGCTTTGAGGGAGACTGCGAAGACAAGTAGGAGGAGATGACGAAGGGAGATGAGCAGAGAAGAGGGATGAGGGAGAGGGATGCAGGTGAGGAAGGGAGATGAGACGTGAAGGAGAGAAGGATGGAGGGAATTATTGTGTAAGTTATGAAGTGAGATTTTGATGGAAAGGTTGTTGTGAGGAGAGAAGAATGAAAGTAAGAGTAGGAGGGAGGGAGGTCGGGAGGGAAAAGAAGGAGGAAGGGAGGGAGAGGAAGTGTTATGAGATGGAGGGATGGAGGAAGAGGTAGAGGGAAGGCACGATAAGTAAGAATGAGATGAAGGAAAAAGGAGAGAGAAGAGGGATGAGGAAACAACGGATAGGTAAAAGGGAGGGAGGGAGGGAAGAAAAATAGATGAAGGAGAGAGAGCAGATGAAGAACTGGAGGAGAAGAAGAAGAAGGGCAAGAACAATAGCAAGAACAAGAAGAGGATGAAGAAGAAAAAGAAGATAGCGGGGAAGAAGAGCAGAAAAAAGAGAAAGAGAGGATGAAGAGCAGGAGGAGAATAAGAAAAAGAAGAACAAGGGCAAGAACAATAGCAAGAACAAGAAGAATATGAAGAAAGAAGAGAAGCTAGCGGGAAAGAAGAGTAGATGAAGGAGAGAGAGAGAAGATGAAGAACAGTAGAAGAAGAAGAAGAAGAAGAAGAAGAAGAAGAAGAGCAATAGCAAGAACAATAAGAGGATGCAGAAGGAAGAGAAGCTAGCGGGGAAGAAGAGTAGATGAAGGAGAGAGAGAGAAGATGAAGAACAGTAGAAGAAGAAGAAGAAGAAGAGCAATAGCAAGAACGAGAAGAGGATGCAGAAGGAAGAGAAGAGAAAAAGTAAGTAAGAGAAATGATAAGAATAATAACAAGAAGTACAAGAAAAAGAGAGGAAGACGAAGAAACACGAGAAGAAAAGAAATGCAAGAGGAAAAGAAGAAGAAAAGGTAATAATGAAAATAAGAAACTGAAGAAAAAATAAAGAAACGAAAGTAGGAGATGAAAAAAAGAAGAAGGAAAAAGATAAATAAAAAGTAAGAAAGAGGGAAGGAAAGAAAGAGAGAAAGACAAGTGGAAAAAGTTGTATCAGAAAAGAATATAAAGAAAACAGAAGAAAAACGAATGCCATGTTTCTTAAAGTACTTGTAATAATAATAATAATAATAATAATAATATGAATGTGAATATATAAGTGACTACCATCATAAGTCAACGTAGAAAAATAGCGACTGAAAGGATTGCAAAGTATGAAGAGAGTAAATAACGAAAAGAAAAAGAAAGAAAATACGTTAAATGCGTATACCGAGGCATTATTTTAGAAGGTATGATGATAACTTGATAAGGACTTAAAACACTTGCACAACAACCTCACGTAATAAAGTGTGAGCATGTTATAAAGCGCTGAAGGGAAGAAGAACATGTACCTGGTAAACAAATGGAAATGGTCTAGTAAAGCATCAGAAGGGACGAAGAGAAAGGTTTGGAAGAGAGGAAATGGCTAAGGAAATATAAATGGAAGGAAGGTCAACAAAATAGATTGTGAAAATGGAAATGAAATATGAGAGGACTAAGAAGGGAGAAAATGGAAAGAAACGAAGAAAACAAAAGCAATAAAATAGAATGTACATCACAAGAAGAAGTAACAGCAATAAAATGATCTTAAAATATGAAGAAAAAAAATATAGAAAAAAAAAGGAAAAAAAAAAGGAAGGGAGTGGAATTTGAAGGAAGTAAGAAGAAGAAGAAGAAGAAGGAGACGAAGACGAAGACGGAGAACAAGAAGAACAAGAAGAAAAAAAAGAGGAAGCAGAAGACGAGGACGAAAAAGAAGTAAAACAACAACAACAGCATCAACACGAACAACAACCACCACAAAAAAGAAACACAAGCAATACAATGATAAGCTCGTATATACCATAAGTAAAAAAACAGTAATAACATGGGTGCCAAGAGCTTCGGTTACCATGATGTATCGCGGCCGTAACCCTCAGTGAGACCATCGCGGCGAGGTGTTAGGAGGGGGGCAAGAGGCAGAGGAGAGAGGAGGAGGAGGAGGAGGATGATAAAGAGAGAAGCGTGTAATAACTGAAGAAAAACAGTGGAAGGAGCGGAGGATGCAAGGGAATGGAATGAGGAATAGGAAAGAAGGGAAGGAAAGCACAAGGAAATTGAAAGGAATGGATGGTGAAAGGGGAGGAAAGGGAATGAGAGGGGAGGAAGGAGGGAGAGAGGAGTAGTCAGAAAAGGGATAGGAAGGGGAATGAGAGGAGATGAGAGGAGGAACAGGGTGGGGAAGAGAAAGAAGGGAGGGAGAGGAATGGGAGATAAGGGAAGGATGGGACAGAGTGGGGAAGAATGGAAGGGAAGGAAGGGGAACGAGAGGAGACATGAGGGGAGGAGGAGGGACAAGGTGAGGAAGAATGGAGGGGAACGAGGAAAGGGAAGGGAAGGGAAGGGAAGGAAGGGGAACAAGAGGAGACATAAGGGGATGAGGGACAAAGTGGGGAAGAATTGAATGGAACGAGGAAAGGGAAGGGAAGGGAACGAGGGGAGACAAGGGGAGGAGGTGGGATAGGGTGGGGAGGAATAGAAGGGAAGGGAGGAAGGGGAACGAGAGGAGACAAGGGGAGGAGGAGGGACAAGGTGGGGAAGCGGAAATACCAGCGATGTACGAAACAATTTTTTACCGAGGGAACACAAACACACGTGGACCATGGGATAAAAACACATTGAAACGATGAAGAAAACGCCGCATAAGAAGAGCATCGAAGACCTGACGAAGAGAAAGGATATGCTAATAAGGGAGAAGGAGATGAAGAGAGGAACTAACAGGGAAATATGATGAAAGAGTGAAAGTAGAGAGAAAAGGGTAAAAAAAGAATGGGTGTAAATGTGATGAAAGAGGGCGAGGAGGAGGAGGAAGAGGAAGAGGAGGAGGAGGAGGAGGAGGAGGAGGAGGAGGAGGAGGAGGAGAACGAGTGGGTGGAGGAAAACCAATAATATGAATTTCCGTTATGAAAGAATGACAGAAGGAATGAAGGAGGAGGAGGAGGAGGAGGAGGTGGTTAGGGAGGTGACTACAGATATGAAATAAAGCCGTAAGGAAAAAAATGAATGATGGATATGAAGGAGGAGGAGGAGGAGGAGGAGGAGGAGGAGGAGGAGGAGGAGGTGGTTAGGGAGGTGACTACAGATATGAAATAAAGCCGTAAGGAAAAAAATGAATGATGGATATGGAGGAGGAGGAGGAGGAGGAGGTGGTGGTGGTGGTTAGGGAGGTGACTACAGATATGAAATAAAGCCGTAAGGAAAAAAATGAATGATGGATATGAAGGAGGAGGAGGAGGAGGAGGAGGAGGAGGAGAAGGAGGAGGAGGAGGAGGAGGTGGTTAGGGAGGTGACTACAGATATGAAATAAAGCCGTAAGGAAAAAAATGAATGATGGATATGAAGGAGGAGGAGGAGGAGGAGGAGGAGGAGGAGGAGGAGGAGGAGGAGGAGGAGGTGGTTAGGGAGGTGACTACAGATATGAAATAAAGCCGTAAGGAAAAAAATGAATGATGGATATGAAGGAGGAGGAGGAGGAGGAGGAGGAGGAGGAGGTAGAGAGACCAGCGATACGGATTGAAGCTGTGACAAAAGAATGACGGATAGTAAGGAGGAGGAGGAGGAGGAGGAGGAGGAGGAGATAACACGGAATGAAGCTGTAGCAATAGAATGACGGATAGGAGGAAGGAGGAGGAAAAAAACACTACAGGAAAAATGATATGGAGGAGGAGGAGGAGGAGGAGGGGGAGGAGGAGAAGGAGGAGGAGGAGGAGAAAATGAAGAATAAAGACACGAAATTAAGCTGTGAAAAAGAAAAATTATTACCCAGCGGAATGATGAAGACGAGAAGAATATGGAAGAGGGAGAAGTAAGAGGAGGAGGAGGAGGAGAAGAAGAAGAAGGAGAAGAAGAAGAAGAAGAAGAAGAAGAAGAAGAAGAAGAACATAAAAATAAAATATAAGAAATAGGACGATATAGGGAAGCTAGAAAAGGACAGATGGAGAAGAGAAAAGGAGAGGAGAAAAAGGATAAAAGGAGAAGGAGGAGGAGGAGGAGGAGGAGGAGGAGGAGGAGCAGAACATCAAAACATGCATTACTCAAATAGGACACTACGTTTAAGTCGTAGTATCGAAAAAAAATGCATCAGTATATATCTTGTACAAATGTTTTAGCGTCTTGTCGAGTCTAACGTTATATAGTAAAGAGTTCGTAATGGATTCGTTGTTTTCTTCTCGCTTGTTTGAGTAACCAAAGATTTTAACGTCAACATGTTTTCAGCGATGATTTTCCGGCGTTACTTATTTCTTCGGGGAGTTATTTGTTCAGTGTTTTGCAGAACCTAACTTTTTCTCTTAAACTACTTCTAATGGATTTGTGAAGAGCGTCGCCATGATATTTTCTTTCCCTTTTATTTTTTCGTGTTGTCTTGCGAATGTTGTTCCTCCGCGGTGATTTATTTTCCGACGTGAATTATTATTTCTTTGGCTCAGGAATTTGTTTAGCGTTTTGTGGAGTCTAATGTAATTTTTTTAGTGCCGGTAATGGATTCGTGAAGAGTGTCGCCGTATTTTTCTTTACCTTTCGTGCTGTGATTTATTATCCAGGCAGTTCGTTAGTGTTCTGTCGAGTTAACGTAAAGTGCTTGTAAAGACTTCGTGCTTGGGGCACGTGAAAAATTAATTGTTCAAATTGTACCTGTAGATTTTGAAAGAGGTAAAATTTGTGCTTAGATAGTTTTAGATAGTACTCGGATAGTTAGATACTACTACTACGACTACTACTACTACTACTTTTACTACTACTACTACTACTACTACTACTACTACTACTACTACTACTACTACTACTACTACTACTACTACTTTTACTACTACTACTACTTTTTTTTTTTCTTTTTTTTTACAGCAAAGGAGACAGTTCAAGGGCACAAAAAAAGTAAACATTAATAAATAAAAAAAGCCCGCTACTCGCTGCTCCTAAAAAGAATCCAAAGAGGTGGCCGAAAGATAGGTCAGTTTCGGGAGGAGAGGTGTCCTGATACCCTCCTCTTGAAAGAATTCAAGTCGTAGGCAGGAGGAAATACAGATGAAGGAAGATTGTTCCAGAGTTTACCAGCGTGAGGGATGAAAGAGTGAAGATGCTGGTTAACCCTTGCATAAGGGGTTTGGACAGTATAGGGATGAGCATGAGTAGAAAGTCGAGTGCAGCGGGGCCGCGGGAGGGGGGGAGGCATGCAGTTAGCAAGTTCAGAAGAGCAGTCAGCGTGGAAATATCGATAGAAGATAGAAAGAGAGGCAACATTGCGGCTGAATTTAAGAGGTAGAAGACTATCAGTATGAGGAGGAGAGCTGATGAGACGAAGAGCCTTAGCCTCCACTCTGTCCAGAAGAGCTGTGTGAGTGGAGCACCCCCCCACATGAGTTGCATGCTCCATACGAGGGTGGGCAAGGCCCTTGTATATGGACAGCATCGGTGCGGGGGAGAATAACTGGTGGAGACTATACAGAACGCCTAACCTCGAGGAAACTCATTTAGAAAGAGAAGAGATACGAAGTTTCCAGTTCAGATTTTGAGTTAAGAATAGACCGAGGATGTTTAGTGTTGAGGAAGGTGATAGCTGGGTGTTGTCAAAGAATAGGGGATAGTTGTTTGGAAGATTGTGTCGAGTGGATAGGTGGAGAAACTGTGTTTTTGAGGCGTTGAAGGACACCAGGTTCTTCTTGCCCCAATCGGAAATAATAGTAAGGTCTGAGGCTAAGCGTTCTGCAGCCTCCAGCCTTGAGTCGTTAAGTTCCTGAAGGGTGGGTCTTCTATTAAAAGAAGTTGAATAATGCAGAGTGGAATCATCGGCGTAGGAATGGAAAGGACAGTTCGTTTTGGAAAGAAGATCATCAATGAACAACAGAAAAAGAGTGGGAGATAGGACAGAACCCTGTGGGACACCACTGTTAATAGATTTAGGCGGGAAGAACAGTGACCGTCTACCACGGCAGAAATAGAACTGTCAGAAAGGAAACTGGAGATAAAGGTACAGAGAGAAGGATAGAAACCGTAGGAGGGTAGTTTAGAAAGCAAAGATTTGTGCCAGACCCTATCAAAAGCTTTTGATATGTCCAGCGCAATAGCAAAAGTTTCACCGAAACGGCTAAGAGAGGATGACCAAGAGTCAGTTAAGAAGGCTAGGAGATCACCAGTAGAACGCCCCTTGCGGAACCCATACTGGCGATCAGATAGAAGGTCAGAAGTGGAAAGGTGCTTTTGAATCTTCCGGTTAAGGATTGATTCAAAAGCTTTAGATAGACAAGAAAGTAAAGCAATAGGACGGTAGTTTGAGGGATTGGAGCGGTCACCCTTCTTAGGTACAGGCTGTATGAAGGCATACTTCCAGCAAGAAGGAAAGGTAGATGTTGACAGGCAGAGGCGAAAGAGTTTGACCAGACAGGGTGACAGCACGGAGGCACAGTTTTTAAGGACGATAGGAGGCACTCCATCAGGTCCATAAGCCTTCTGAGGATTGAGGCCAGAGAGGGCATAGAAAACATCATTTTGAAGAATCTTTATAACAGGCATAAAGGAGTCAGAGGGGGGATGAGTAGGAGGAATATGCCCAGAATCGTCCAGAGTGGAGTATTTAGAAAAAGTTTGAGAGAAGAGTTCAGCCTTAGAGATAGATGAGACGGCAGTGTTGCCGTCAGGACTGAGGAGTGGAGGGAAAGATGAAGAAGTGAAGTTGGAGGAGATGTTTTTGGCTAGATGCCAGAAGTCACGGGAAGAGTTAGAGAAAGCAAGGTTTTGACATTTTCTATTAATGAAAGAATTTTTGGTTAGTCGGAGAATAGATTTGGCACGATTTCGGGCAGAAATGTAAAGTTCATAATTAGCATTAGTTTGAAGGCTCTGGTACCTTTTGTGAGCTACCTCTATCATTGACAGCACGAGAACAAGCGTGATTAAACCAAGGCTTTTTAGCGTGAGGAGTAGAGAAAGAACGAGGAATGTATGCCTCCATTCCAGAGACAATCACCTCTGTGATGCGCTGATCACACACAGAGGGGTCTCTACCCTGGAAGCAATAATCATTCCACGGGAAATCGGAAAAGTACATCCTCAGGTCGTCCCACCGAGCTGAAGCAAAATGCCAGAAGCATCGCCTCTTCGGTGGGTCCAGAGGGTGTACTGGAGCGATAGGACAGGATGCAGAAATAAGATTGTGATCGGAGGAGCCCAACGGAGAGAACAGTTTGACAGAATAAGCAGAAGGGTTAGAAGTAAGGAAGAGGTCTAGAATGTTGGGCCGATCTCCAAGACGGTCGGGAATACGTGTAGGGTGCTGGACCAACTGCTCTAGGTCGTTGAGGATAGCAAAGTTGTAGGCTTGTTCACCAGGATGGTCAGTGAAAGAGGATGAAAGCCAAAGCTGGTGGTGAACATTGAAATCTCCTAGGATGGAGATTTCAGCGAAGGGAGAGTGGGTCAAGATGTGCTCCACTTTAGAATTCAAATAGTCAAAGAATTTTACATAGTTGGTAGAGTTAGGTGAGAGATAAACAGCACAGATGTATTTAGTAATAGAATGACAGTGAAGTCTTAACCAGATGGTGGAAAATTCAGAAGAGTCAAGGTCGTGGGCACGAGAGCAAGTGATGTCGTTGCGCACGTAGGCGCAACATCCAGCTTTGGATTGAAATTTAGGATAGAGATAGTAGGAGGGAACAGAGTAGAGATTGCTGTCAGTAGCCTCAGAAACCTGTGTTTCGGTAAGGAAGAGAAGGTGAGGTTTAGAGGAGGAGAGATGATGTTCCACAGAATGAAAATTAGAACGAAGACCGCGAATGTTGCAGAAATTGAGAAACTACTACTACTACTACTTTTACTACTACTACTACTTT
>NC_066509.1:37690722-37735722 GCF_024679095.1 Eriocheir sinensis
TAGCCGGAGTTGGCGTTGACGGACTATGCAGGTAATATATGTCGAATCAGCCTCACGGAGTAGTCGCCTGTTTGACACAAAGTCCTTCCAGCGATATCCCATGATTCTGCGTAGACACTTATTACTAAAGGCATCAATCCGCCGCTCCAGGTCCCCGTTTAGTGTCCATGTCTCACAACCATGGAGTAAGACAGGGAGCACACGGGACTTGAAGATCCGCGTCTTTGTCCACCTGCACAGGTATCGACAACGCCATATACTCGTGTTGAGCGAGTCCATAGCACCGTGGGCCAGACCAATCCGCCGTAAGACTTTCTGGCCAGACTCACCGTTGTTATGAACTACGCTACCAAGATACGTGAAACTTTCCGAGATTTCAACGTCCTCGCCACACGCATGAACAGACTGTACTGTGTCATCCAGCAAGCCTCCAAACACCTGTACCTTGGTCTTGGCCCAGGAGACCTGGAGTCTCAAGGGCTTCGCCGCCTCGTGCAGTGCCTCGAGAGCCATCACCAAGACCTCCAGCGACTCCGCCAGGATTACTGCATCATCGGCAAAAACAAGGACCCTGGTATTGCCAATGGATGCTCTGCAGGTCCACAACTCTGCCCAGTACCCAGTCCATACAGGTGTTGAAAGCGCTGGGGCAAGGTCACAGCCCTGCCTCACTCCCGCATTCACGGGAAAGAGGCTGACAACCCCCCCACACACACACACACACTTCACAGCACTCTCTGTCCCAGAATACAGGCCAGTCAGCAAACCAATAGTCCTCGCAGGAATCCCACGGAGTCGCAGAAGATCCCAGAGTGCCTCACGATCGATGCACTGAATCAAACGCCTTCCTGAGATCGACACAGGCTGCAAGCATCCCCTGTCGAAACTCACCTCGGCGCTCCACCACTCGTAAACCTTCTATCAGTCGATCAATCTCATTCAATCATTCAGTCAGTCAGTCAACCAGTTTGTCTGTCAGGCAATCGGTCAGTCTGTCAGACAGTCAATCCATCATTCATTCAGTCAGTCAGTCAACCAGTTTGTCTGTCAGGCAATCGGTCAGTCTGTCAGACGGTCAATCCATCATTCATTCAGTCAGTCAGTTAACCAGCTATATAGTCAGTCAGTATATCATGCGGTCAGGCAGTCAGTCAGTTAGTCAGTCAGTCAATTAGTCAACCAGTCAGTCAGTCAGTTAATCAGTCAGTCAGTGAGTCAGTCATTAGAGGAAACAAGAACAGTTTTGTGGTGAGGAAGGTGCTTGAAAAATAGTGTGAGTGGAATGCAGCACTTATATTTACCGGGATGATGTCAGCAAGGAGAGTCAATTAACAGTTTAACTGGAGCACACGAGTTTAGCAACTAGACGAATACAAATGAATAATAGATAAATTTACACATCATAGATAGACAACTATAATATAAGGGAAGTACAATGTTCCAAGTACGACAATTTCGTATCGCTGGCGAGTCACACGGGCGTGAAGTTGCCAGCTCGTTACACTCAGCCTGTTATATTTGCCGATCTCCCACCCAAAACCTGTCTCTGGCGCCCAATAACGAGACTCAGATATAGTTATCACTAAAACCGTTGATTCCTGATGTGTTTTGGCAATGGTTAAGCGTCGAAAACCGGTACATGCACGAGGGCGAGATGATGAAGGCAAGTTATCCCAGCATCGTTTCCAGATTGTCGTACTCGGAGCATTACATTTACCAGCTTCTCCCGCATAAATATCACCAGGAAACATGAATAATAAACCATTTCAACAATAACTACAAATAAATATCGTTATTGTGACCCAGGAAACAGTTTTGGGGATGGAAATTGGGAGACATGAGAAACTGAGTACGACAATCTGGCAACGTTGTACAATAATCCCAGCCATCAGCTGTTCAGTGTTTGTTTACCTCGCGCGGGGAGAGAAGGACGCTGTGCTCGTGCTTCCTTGTTATCCACACGTGCCCCCTTGTTATCCTCGTGCTCCCGGCCTTGTATCGGTGCCGTGGCGGGGCGTGTAGGCGTTGACATGTAAGCCCCGGTCGTCTACCCTCCGTGCCCTATTGGGGTCCGTGGACGGGGCAGGTAGTTTGGGTTAACCCGTCCGCTGCGGTTGGCACGGGTTTGGATTTCACTGTTAGCCTAGTATCATATATATAGTTTCATGTCTTTCTCTGTCTCTGTGGTGGATAGTGGAGTGTTTCCCATGTGGTATTGGTGTGCTGGATATCCTCTCCCAAGGTGCAGGACTACATTTTCTTCATTGAATTGTAGCAGCCACTTTTGTTCCACTCCTGTAGCTTGATGAGGTCTTCTGCTAGGAAATGCACATTCAAGGGGACAAATATACTTTTCCCATTTCATTTCAACAGAGTAAATTTTAATGTAAGTGGAATTTTTCCATGTTGAGAATATGCTAACAGCTCCTCATTTTCATTTTCCATTTCCATCTTGCAGCACTCACGGTCATCGGCACTGCCCATACACTCAGTCCACCCTGGCGGGGACCTCACCAATGACCTCCATGAAAACAGGGTCCCAGACAAGCCAGTTGGTCTGAAGGGTGAGTGTTTCCCTCAGTGTTGTGATTTACATCCTCTGTCCCTTCAAATTGTCCCTCCTACCTCCTACCTCCTTATCCATCACTTACATTCTTAATTCCCAACAAACAGTATAAACCTAATATATGTGTTGTGTATAGAATTTAGGATAACTTACAGGTACAATACATTTGTATAATTTTGTTTTCATGGTACAAAATATTCATGTTTGGAAGCCATGATAAAACCTACATAGTGATCATGATGGTGGAGTCACTGTGTTATCTGCAGTGTCTTGTGGTCCATTACAGCCATGGCGCTGACTGACCACATCAGGGTGTGCTGGCAGCCCCCCGCACAGCACAATGTGATGCTGTGCGGCTACACCATTGCCTGGGACCAAGGCGTGGCGGACATCTACTCCAAGATCGTGGACAGCAAGCAGCACGGTTACATCATTGATAAGCTGGGTGTGTAAGATGATCATTTGTGACTAATTCTCCATTTTCTGGCCCAGTAGTATGCAGACCTGCAGTGTGATTCTCCACAAGACAGGGATTTTGAATTAGCCACTTCTACATTTGTGTTGAGCCAAGAGAAGGTAAAGATTTTGTTAGCCTGTCAAATGCGATTGGCACGGATTTGCCCTCACTGTTAGTCTGGTAACCTTTCTCTGCCTCTCTGGTGGACAGTGGAGTGTTTCCCATGTGGTATTGGTGTGCTGGATATCCCCTCCCAAGGTGCAGGACTTTACATTTTTCTTCACTGAATTTTAGTAGAAACATTTTGATCCATTTCTATAGCTTGGTGAGGTCTTCTGGTAGGAAATCCACAGTCAATGGGTTAAATGATATCATAGTTAACCATTTATTGAGTCTGGAGTTAACATTACATTCACCCCCCCCCAAAAAAATGATGATGGAGTCCATAACAAGTTTTCATTTAAGCAAAGTAAAGTGAAGGTAGAGATCTTGCTAAGTAGATCATAGTTAAACATTTATTGAGTCTGTTAACATTTCACACACACACACACACACACACACACACACAAACACACACAGAAAAGTATTTACACACCATCATAAAGTTAGCTCTCCATATTGTGAAGACCCTGGACCATGAGAGCAATTATTGAGGGAAAGGAGGTGGTATTCTGAGTTGCCATTTTCAGACTCATCATCGTTCAGGCTCATTCCTCTGTCTGCCCTGAACTCTCAGATATTTCCTGGGTGGTCATAATGTTAGTCAGGTTATTCATTGGTTATCCGTGGCCTGTTATCTGTCTTTCTACCTGTTGTCTGTTAGTCTATCTCATTTGTTATCTGTTCTGCCCAGTTTAACCCCTTGACTGCGGATTTCCTAGCAGCAGACCTCGCCAAGCTACAGGAATGGAACAAAAAGTGTCCGTGGCTACAGTTCAGTGAAGAAAAGTGTAGTCCTGCACCTTGGGAGGGGATATCCAGCACACCAATACCACATGGGAAACACTCCACTATCCACCACAGACAGAGAGAGAAAGACCTGGGACTATGTTACCAGGCTACCAGTGAAGGCAAAATCTGTGCCAATCGCAGCGGACGGGTTAAGGGTCGTGAAAAAATTGTTGTATTGTTACGATTAGGTCCATAACAAGTTCTCCATCTCCTCAGAACCCAACATGGAGTTTGTGATAAGCCTGCGAGCCTTCAACAACGTGGGTGACGGGCAACCGGTGTACCAGCAAGTCCGCACCCAGCCAGAGGAGGAGGAGGTGGTGGCACCCACGCTGGACCCGGCGGTGGGGGTGAAGGCCGTGGTGCTGACGCCCTTCACCGTGGTGCTGCAGTGGGCGGACACCATGCTGAGCCAGAACCAGGTGATTTATTTATTTATTTTTTTATTATTACTTTTTTTTTTTTTTCAAGGGAGGCAACTCAAGGTAAACAAATTAAACAACAATTAAAAGGCCACTAGATGCCGTTCCAAACACAAGCATGAAGAATGGGAGGTCAAAAGAGGTCAGTTTTGGGTAGTGTTGCTGGGCTGCTTCAGGGAGGGCAGTCATCAGCTGGAAAATATATGTTTTATCTCATGTTCTTTGTGCACTGTGTCACAGACTTGCCACTTGCATCAACACAGCAGCGGAAAAGTTAGTCATTTGTCAAGGAACTTATTCACCACTTACACATTCTTGTTTCCCTGCACACACTCCCTTATTCGCCTCATATCCACCTCTCCACATCCTTATTCGTAACTTGCATCCATCTCCCTCCTACAAACAGCCCCTCATTCACCTCATATCTTCCTCTCTATATCCTTATCCATTACTTACTCATACTCTCGTCCCAGCAAACTCCCTTATTCACCTCACGCCCACCTCACACATCCTTATCCATAACTCATGCATCCTCTTTTTCCTGCAAACAGTCCCTTATACACCTCATATCCTCCCTCATACATCCTTATCCTTCACTTACACATCCTCTTTTTCCTGCAAGCACTCCCTCACACCCTTCCTATCCTCCTGTCATTCATGTCTCATTTCACAAGCCAGTCCTTCATCCAGTGACCTTTCTTATGTTTTCCTCCGTCCTTGTACCTGACTCCTGTTAATACTGACCTTGACTCCTGCAGTACAACAGCTGCACCACCTTCTCGTCCTCATCCTCCAGCCGCTACGTCAACGCCACGGATGTGACCTGCCTCATTGACAGCCTCAAGCCATCAACAGTGTGTGAGTTTGCTGTGAAGACCATCAGGGTGAGACCACAGTGCTGGAAGCCTTCGTTCTTCTTTCAGTAAATATTCACTCAGTCCTGCAACACTTCTCAAGGAAATCCTGCACAGCTGAATCCTTGCTGTGATGAGGCACAGAGAAATTATGACTCATAGGGTGAGCTATTATTAGTGTTTGAGATATTGATTTTTTCATTGACCTTTTGCAAATACTTAAAAATGAACCTTACATAATGGTATCAGAAACAGCACAGCAGGGTTGGCAATGATTTAATCAAATTGATTTAATCAAATGATTAAATCATTGACTTTATTTGTATTTTTCTGAGTAAAAGTATTCCATAGGTTAAATGATGTGCTCCAAAGATGATAAAGTAAAACAACCTATTCATGTGCAATGATTCATTTATTCTCTTCAAAGTATAAAAAAAAAGATTCCTACATTATTATATCCTCCTGCGCTAATGTTGCCAACTTGACATGTTTTTTACTAGGTAAAAAATCAGCCTCCTCTAGTCTTTACTAACTTGGCTGGCAATGTATCATAATAGCAACCAAGGTTTGCAACCAAACCGTAACAGAATAGAAGTAGATATTCTTCTGTATGGTAATAATATAATATTCTGTCATGAAAATGACAACTTCAGGCAACTCTATCTGTCCTAAACCTGCTCCTGTACCAACTACAAACAAGTACTGAACAAGTATGTATCTGGATCCTTGACTGTGCTCAGACTTACAGGCCTAAACTTAAACTTAAAGTAACCTATGGAAACTTTTGAATCACTCACCAGGATATATATATATATATATATATATATATATATATATATATGTATATATATATATATATATATATATATATATATATATATATATATATATATATATATATATATATATATATATATAAAATGCATGATGGGGAACTTTGAAGTTTTGGTGTGCCAAAATCACTTTTTTCCCACACACTTGTCCCCATCAGGTTTGGCGTGAGTCCCCTATAGCCTGGTGGCCTCCAACACCCTGCTGGTGGCCGTCCACCACCACCTCCTGGCCAGCCGTCCACCACCACCTTCACCCGGCAGCCATCCACCACCACCTTCACCCGGCAGCCGCTGCAGCGGAACAATGGGAGGATCACAGGTGAGCTGATGGGTTACCAGGATGGCATCTTCAAATTATATAAAAATAAAAAAGAGTCAGTGTGCCAAACCACAGTGATGTACTAGACTACATAGTTAAGGGAACACACCTTCACTGACGTGGAAAAGACCTGGATATATAGTAAATAAACAGTGACTTAGGTCATGGTGGTGGGCAGCGTGGGCCAGGCAGGAAGCAAGAACCATACATCCTGTCAGCCACTATACTGTAAATACAATTTGCCTGAGCCACTACTGGGCTGGGGTCATCCAAGAGGCCCCTCCAAAGAGCCTACTGGAGCTATGGGCAGCACTTAACCCAGTAGCTGCAGGGATCATGTTTCTGAAAGGCCACTCTAAGCACTGCCTTGGGCCGACCATCAGGACCCACCGGGAAGAAGCCTACCGGCGCAATAGGCCGCGACGTAAAAAAGAGAGAGAGAGAGAGAAAATCATCACTCAGGCAAGCCATTTTATAATATATATCAATGCATTTGTGATCAGTTTATGCATCATCTATTTAGGCCCGTCGCTGCTACACGGTAAAGCCACAAATTTTGCCTGTCACTGGTACACGGTTAAAAAAAGATTATTGAGGGAGTAATTTTGTTTGTTCCAGGCTACGTGATATTCCTCACCACGGACCAAACTGTCGGTGACTGGGTGATGGGGGAAGTGACGGGGGACTGGCTCACCCTCACCGTCCATGGACTGACGCCTTCAAGGAAGTATTTGCACAAGATGCACTCTCACAATGTCAAAGGTTTTGGTCCATTCTCCTCCGTGGAAAGCTTCACGACTTCCAGGTAAGGAAGTGTTAGTCTTAGGGAGCCGTCATTGCTGTGGTGCATCAGTCACTGTTCTCCCAGTTATGCACATGTTGTGTCCCACCACACTGTCCCTCATCATGGAGCACTCCCTCCCTGAGGCTGACTTGAGGCCCATTACCTGCATGCTGTGTGTTGTGGTGCATCAGTCACTGTTCTCCCAGTTATGCACATGTTGTGTCCCACCATACTGTCCCTCATCATGGAGCACTCCCTCCCTGAGGCTGACTTGAGGCCCATTACCTGCATGCTGTGTGTTGTGGTGCATCAGTCACTGTTCTCCCAGTTATGCACATGTTGTGTCCCACCACACTGTCCCTCATCATGGAGCACTCCCTCCCTGAGGCTGACTTGAGGCCCATTACCTGCATGCTCTGTGAATGCCACCTCTGGCTCTGTGGGCATGTGGGTAAACCCTGCTTACCAGGTTGTTTATGTAAGACACAATCCTTAGTAAAGAGTGTGCCCAGAAAGTTGGGTTAGAGCAGGTTGATGGATCCTGCTGGGAGGTACATGGTATGGGGAAGGTGCCTGCATGGGGACCTGCACAGAGGAACCCCCAAGAATGGTGTCATAGTTTGGGTGAGGCAGGCTGGCAGAGGCCCCCATTGATTGACTGATTGATTAAGCCAATGTTAAAAATATTATACATCTGCTCCTGTGTTCCAGCTGTTGACAAGAGCATCGGTGAGCCCCTGGCTGGTGTGTGGAGCGAGAGGCCTGATTGTGCTGGTGATCGCTGGCGTGGCAGGAGCCATGACCAGCTGGGGGCCTTCTTGGCCACCACACTGTACTGCCGCGGGTCAAGGCGGAGCCCAGGCCAAGCATTGTGTAAGGTGGCAGGACAGTTTCTTGTTGGTGTGTTTCATCCCATGACTCATTTCAGCAATCCTTTACACTGACTGCAGGAACTTTATTCACTTGGTAATATGGAGAACAAGGCTGCAGGGCATAGTCCACAAAGACTTAAGTTTGCCAAGATTAGAGGAAAAAAAAAGGTAAACTTGTTCATAGGAAATGTTCAAGATGGACTTTCATTTTGTGCTATACATAGTTGCAGGGTAACAAGTGACCTCTGTTTGTGATATCTGTGTCTCTTGGTGGAGCAGCTAACACGTGTTTCTAACTTGTGATTGCTTGCAGTGTGCTGGCTGGGAGCTATTTCTTTAAATGAATTCAAATATGCTTTGTTGAACTCAAACCTCATACCTTTAACATCCATCCTGTTCTGAAGATTGCATGTGCCCTTCCATCTCCCTCTGGACAGCCCTGCGAGGTACAGCAGCAGCATTCAGTAGTATTTAGCAGCTAGTAAGATGCATCACTTCCTTGCAGTGTTGGCGGCAGCTGCAGTGAGAGCAACAAGCCTGGCGTCCAGCCTCCAGACCTGTGGATCCATCACGGCCACTTGGAGCTGAAGAACTTTGACAAGGGTGAGCGCAGCAACTCCCCCAACCACGCCTCCATCATCCAGCACACAGGTGGGTGTCTTTGTCAGTCAGTGAACAGTGTGCAGCTCATGGGAGTCCTGTCATTTGTGTGGTATTTTTTGTAATATTTGGTTGCTGGTGTTTTGTTGCCAGTCACTGCTGCGTTGTAGTGTGCCAGTGACGCCACACACAACCTTACACAACCCCCGGACACTCCAGTATGAGAGTCATCACACATTACAGAGTTTCCATCTATCTCTATCCAGACACTCCCTCCTTGCCTGCTCAAAGTTTCTCAAAGACCTTTCCCCCTCTCCCTAACGTACTCTTGCACCCTATCCCTCCATTTCACTGGAGGTCGTCCTCTAGCATTCCCTCCCTCTATCTCACTCACATACACCCTTCTGGTCATCTTACTCTCCTTCATTCGCTCCATGTGGCCAAACCACTTTAAAGTCTGTCGCTTCACTTCTTCCACCACTCCACGCTTCTTCCCTTCACCCCCGTGACACATTCCAAAACGCTCGTACACACTTTCATTACTCATTCCATCCATTCTACTCACACCACAAGCACTCCTCAAATAACTCATTTCCAATGCCTGCACTCTAGACCTCTGACTTTCATTGCAGGCCCTCGTTTCACTTGCATATGTGAGGGTTGGTACTATTATTGTATTTCTCAAATCCCTCTTTACCTCCATGCTCACACTTCTGCCATTCATGATTTGTCTCAAAGACCCTACCACCCTTCT
This sequence comes from Eriocheir sinensis, assembly GCF_024679095.1. Taxonomy (NCBI): domain Eukaryota; kingdom Metazoa; phylum Arthropoda; class Malacostraca; order Decapoda; family Varunidae; genus Eriocheir; species Eriocheir sinensis. The sequence continues at coordinate 37,700,135 of NC_066509.1, forward strand.
TCCTTGCAATGCCCTTTCTCTTGTCACTCTCTCTGCACCACCATGCTTACACATAACTGATCCTTGTTGAAAGCTTGTTAACTTAATTTCAGGGACTGGAGTTTCCAAAGCGGGTCCACAGTAACCGTCGGCTTTGAAGTTCCGGATAGCTTCCTCACTTTCCTTATTAAAAAGTCAACAAACATGTTAGCCTAGGTAACTAATTTCCTAACCTAACCTAAACTAGCTAAACTAACCTAATCTAACCAAACTAACCTAACCAAACTAACTTAACCTAATCTTTATATATCGCTGTCAGCATTATAAATACTTTTTGGAGTGTATAAACTGTATATATGGGGTTAAAATTAATCTAAATAAGAAGCTCCTTCTGGTGAGAAGGGTAAGGCCTCTCACACTTGCGGGCGAGACCCGTGTCCGCGCTTATAATGCGTACGAGCCTTCCGCATGTATCCATTCAGACAGCGCGGGTGAAACTGGCCGCCACCCGCATGGAGGTGGAAGGAGGCAGGAGAAAGACAGGAAAATGTAATGAAAGCCAGGAAGGCACGGCCATCTGGAGAAAGGAGAGACAAAAATACAGCTGGAGGAAGGAGATAAAGTAATAAAATTGATAAAATGAAAGAACAAAAATTAAGATAGCTGTCAGATTAAAAAGAAAATGGGATAAAGGAGAGAAGGGAGCGGGAAGATGAGGAAGTAAACACAAGGGAGAAGAGCATCAAAATTCTTCCTACAAATAAAGTTAAAAATAAAAGTGAAACAGGAAAATGAACGCCGACTACCAAACTTTCCAACTTGCTATCAAGGCATAACACACAGGTCAGGTTAGATTAGTTAATATTTAGTGTTTTAGGTTGTTAGGTAAGGGCAGGCTATTTATTTGTATATTTTTGTTTGGTCCATAGTGCTGGTGGGCTTTCATGATGGGGCCTGTTGGCTGGCCCCAGCCTGTTAGTGGTGCTGGCAAGTGTTTTATAGTGGTGCCATCTTGCCTGGCCCATACTGTCCCCCTGGAGGAGCTCCACTTGATCCTCTTGGGAGAGTGTCGCCATAGTCTGGGTTGACAGGCGGGCACCAGGACAGCATGCGGGTAGTCTTGTGCAATGACTGAACAGTGTCAGCTTGTAGGGGGGGAGGGAACTTGATCCCAGGTCATCCAGCACACTGTGCCCACACGCTGTCCACCCAGCCACCGCCTCCCAGACTGAATTTGGTACAGCCATTCCTTGGTGTACGAGCTTAATTCCTTCCGGAATTTGACTCTTAAATCAAAACAAACGCAGACTGTTCTGCTGAAAACCCAAAGATCACACCCTAGAGCACAAACGTGAGCAGGCCTGAGCATGCAGGTGCCGCCTCTGTGAGCGTACAATGTGGACTGAGACCCCGCTCCCATTGTTTTCCGCTCTGGTCCTGCGGTGAACAAAGGGAACGTGTCCTCCACTCGTACAAACAGGATGCTCCTAAACCAGGTCACCACTCCTAAAGCAAGCCATTGTTTGTGATCTTTTTTTGCTAGTAAATCAAAACACTTATGTGTAGGGCACTTGAAAACCAAGGTGTTACTGTACTTACAGACAAACCTTGGGTATTGAACAGTCTTTTTGAACAAATTGGATCACAAACATAATGAACAATGCTCCAGTTTTCTCTCTCAGCCTGGGTTCAGGAACAAGCTAAACGGTAACAGCCTCAGGAATCTGTGAACGCCCACATTTGTGCTTTTTATCTTTTGGTTCTGTCAGTAAGCCGCCGTGACTTCTCTCTCTTTATTTTTACTCCTTCTTCCTATCCCTTACTTCTCTCCTCTTTCCTCCCTTGCTGCACATCACTTTATACTCTAGCTCATCCCTATACAGTCCAAACCCCTTATGCAAGAGTTAACCAGCATCTTCATTCTTTCATCCTTGTGTTGTCCAAACCCCTTATGCAAGAGTTAACCAGGATCTTTATTCTTTCATCCTTGTGCTGGTGAATTCCTGAACATCTTTCCTTGGCCTCTTTCACAAGGAGAGTACCAGGACACCTCTCCTCCCGAGATTGATATTTCTTTTGGCCTCTCTTTTGTTGGAGCAGCGTCTAGCGGGCTTGTTGTTGTTGTTTTTGTCCCTTGCTGTAAAAAAGATTTACATAGATTTACATAGAAAATCAGACCACACAGACCCCATGGTCCAGACTTGGTGGTCTGTCCTTAAACCTAAGTGATTTTACATTAATCAGAAGACTCCAAAACGTTGCATTTCTACTTTAGTTGATATTAAGTTGAAGGAAGTGACGGTCGAGCTTATTTTTGAAGGAGTCAATCGTGTTACACTGGATCACTGACGGTGGAAGCTTATTCCATTCTCGCACTACAACGTTGGTGAAGAAAAATTTGGTGCAGTCTGAATTTACTTGTCTACATCTGAGTTTTACGCCATTGTTCCTCGTGCGCAAAGTGTCATCGATCATAAACAATGTTGATCTGTCTACATTCGTGAAACCATTAAGTATTTTAAAACATTCGATCAGTTTTCCTCGGAGGCGACGTTTCTCAAGAGAGAACATGTTAAGGGTAGAAAGCCTTTCTTCGTAGGATTTGTTGCAAGGAAGGGATCATTTTCGTTGTGACGCTGAACACCTTCTAATTTAGCAATATCCTTTGCATGGTGGGGAGACCAAAACTGTACCGCATATTCCAAGTGGGGTCTGACTAAACTGTTGTAGAGCGGGAGTATTACATCTTTATTCTTGAATACAAAGTTTCTTTTAATGAAGCCCAACATTCTGTTCGCTTTATTTGCTGCATCGATGCATTGCTGAGAATTTGAGGTTTGACGCGATTTTGACCCCAAGTCTTTGACGCATTGAACGCTTTTGAGTTTAACGCCGCGCATTTCGTATTCGAACTTCTTATTCCTCGTTCCAACTTGAAGGAACTGGCACTTGTCTACGTTAAAGGGCATCTCCCATCTATCCGACCAAGCTGAAATTTTGTGCAAATCCTCTTGGAGGCTTTGCCTGTCTTCGTCAGTGAGAACCGAGTTGCCAATCTTTGTGTCTTCTGCAAATTTACTAATGCGGTTATTGAGTCCAACATCCACGTCGTTGATGTAAATAATGAAGAGCACTGGGCCAAGGACCGAGCCCTGAGGGACGCCACTAGTGACAGGCGCCCACTCTGAGTTAAATCCGTCAATCACTACTCTTTGTTGTCTGTTGCTCAACCAATTCGCGATCCATTGGTTTACTTGACCGTCAATACCTATTTGCTTTAATTTGTAAAGTAATTTATGATGCGGGACTTTATCAAACGCTTTCTGGAAATCAAGATAGACTACGTCCAGTGATTTGGTTACGTCATAAACAGTGAAGAGGTCGTTATAAAAGGTTAATAGGTTTGATAGGCAGGATCTTTTGTTTCGGAAGCCATGTTGTGAGTCCCCAATCAATGAGTGGCTTTCAAGGTAATTCACAATTTTGTCTCTAATTATGCCCTCAAGTAGCTTACCTACAACCGAAGTTAGACTAATGGGCCTGTAATTACCTGGTACCTTTTTGTCTCCTTTCTTGAAAATCGGTGTCACGTTAGCCTTTTTCCAATCTGAAGGGACGATGCCTTGTCGCAAGGACATATTGAATACGGTTGTGAGGGAGGAGAGTATTTCGCTCTTTGTTTCTTTCAGCAGAGTTGGATATACTTTGTCAGGTCCAGGACTTTTATTTGTTTTAAGTGAATGGAGAGCTTTAAGGACTTCATCGGTTGTTATTTCAAAATTAGGCAATGAATGCTCGAGATTTACAATAGTACTGGTGTTGGTGGTAGCGAGAGGAAGACTGTTAGTATTAAACACCGAGGAAAAGTAATTGTTTAAGAGGTTTGCAATGTGTTGGCTGTCAGTCACTAGTGCACCGTCGCTGTTTGTTAAAGGTCCAATACCACTTTTGATCGCCTTTCTGTTGTTTATGTAACTGAAGAAAGATTTCGGATTATTTTACAGTTGGCTGCAATATTTTCTTCGTATCTACGCTTTGCCTGACCTACTAGTCTTTTTACTCGTCGCCTGGCATCATTATAAAGTCTAATGTTTTCGGGCGTGCTTTGTTCTTTCTTTAACCTGTAAAACAATTTTCTCTCATTGACTGATTGTTTAATTTCGCTATTAAACCACGGTGGGCTTTTTATTAGTGTTAATTCGCTTCTCGCACAAGGGGACGAATGTGTTCTGCTGAGTGAGTAAGTGATTTTAAGGCTTAGCCAGGCTTCCTCTACGTTGCCGTCATCTGATAGTTGTATTTCTGTTAGTTTTGTCGATTTCTACGAAGTTAGCTCCTTTGAAATTGGGCACCTTTACTTTATTTTCAGTCACTGATGATTGAGCTTTAATGTCGACGCGCACTAATTTATGATCGCAAGAACCGAGGTGTTCTCCTACCGTGACACTACTGATTAGGTTATCTTGGGTCGTTATAACAAGGTCGAGTATATTATTTTGTCGAGTTGGCTCAGAAACCATTTGGCTTAGATAATTTTCTTCTAGAAATTCGATCATTCTATGTGACTCGCCTTCTGTACCTGACAGTGTCGCCCAGTCGATATGGGGGAGGTTAAAGTCTCCTAATATCAGTGAGTCGCTGTTATTAAGTGACTGCCTTAAGACGCTGTACATTTCAAGGTCGTCATCGAGTGATTGCCCGGGAGGTCTGTAGGTGACAGATATATTTAAGTTGACTTTTGCAATGTTTACTCGCACGCACAAATGTTCAACGTTACTGTTTCCCGGTGTTTTGTCAGTGGGTTGCAAATAGCTTTTGACATAAAGGGCGACGCCACTAATAAAGGGCGACGCCACTATAAAGGGCGACGCCACAAATAAAGGGCGACGCCACTATAAAGGGCGACGCCACAAATAAAGGGCGACGCCACTATAAAGGGCGACGCCCTTTATAGCCAGACATTGGCATGAGGATTTGGCCAAGAAAATCCCAGACACTGGTAGAGAAGCCTTCATTTGGGGTCAGGCTTGTATCACATTGTGTGTCATGGGAAAGTTGGCTTCACTTTACAAACAGTTCACTTTAAGAACAACATTTAGGAACCAATTGGGTAAAGGTTCCACTGAAGTATTTCTTTTCTGCCCACTTCACACTGTGGTGTTTTCTTCTTAAGTTCATATGAGTGTTTGTTTTGAGGCCTCATGGAGTTGTGCCAATGAACAATAACCATAGCACTGCACAGCTTCCTGTACATCAGGTGACCGGGGGGGGGTGGGGGGTGACAGTGAGAGAAGAGGAGATGAGGAGGAGGAAAAGAGAGCAGCATGGAAGAGGAACGATTAAGAGAATAAAATAAAAGTAAAATAATGACGGAAAATGGAAGAAAAATTAATAGGAAAAAAGAAAGGGAATAAGAGAGAGAGAGAGAGAGAGAGAGAGAGAGAGAGAGACCAACTTTCTATACAACAAAGTGAGGTCATTCCTTGTTGATTTATACCATAGGGTGCTGGCCATCATGTGTTGAAAGATATCCTGAATTTAACCTAACTTAACAAAACCCAGTCACTATATAGGTCTTGACTCAGAAAACTCATCTATGCTTCCTTACTAATGAGACTTTCTATAAAACAAAGTGGGATCATTCTTTGTTGATTTATACCATAAGGTGCTGGCTATCATGTGTTTGAAGATACCCTGAATTTAACCTAACATAATTTAACAAAACCCAATCGCTACGCATCTTGACTCAGAAAACTCATCTATGCTTCCTTACTAATGAGACTTTCTACACAACAAAGTGGGGTTATTCCTGGTGGCAGTTTAACCCTTCTCCTCAACCATGGACTAAAAATACCACTCCTAAATACCTGACTGATCTCCTTCTTTGGCCCAACCATAAATTACCTTACCTTACCTTACCCTACCTTACCTTACCTTACCATACCCTACCTTACCTTGCCCTACCTTACCCTACTTCTAATTTTATATTGATTTACATTACAGGAATTAGTAGTGATGTTAGTAAATTTGCAGATGATACCAAGATCGGTAGAGTAATTGAGTCGGATCAGGACACTAGTATTCTCCAAGGTGAACTCAACAGATTATATGACTGGGCGGATAAATGGCAGATGGAGTTCAATGTAGGGAAGTGCAGTATTCTGAGTGTAGGTAGGAACAACCCCTCACACAACTATTGCTTAAATGACACTCATAAGTAGGTCTGGGTGCGAGAGGGATTTAGGGGTCTTAGTGAGCTCTGATCTCCGTCCAAGGGCACAATGCATTCAAGCTAGAAATCGAGCTAATAGGGTACTGGGATTTATTTCAAGGAGCGTAAGCAACAGAAGCCCCGAAGTCTTCCTCAAACTATATTTAGCATTAGTTAGACCTCATCTTGACTATGCGGTTCAGTTCTGGTCACCCTACTATAGAATGGATATCAAAATGTTAGAATCAGTGCAGAGGAGGATGACTAAGATGATTCAGGGGTTGAGAAACTTGGCATACGAGGAAAGGCTCAAACAGTTAAACTTGCATTCTCTAGAAAGGCGAAGGGTGCGTGGAGACATGATCGAGGTTTATAAATGGATGAAGGGCTTTAATAAGGGAGACATTCATAAGGTTTTGTTGGTAAGAGAACCGGGTAGGACACGAAGTAACGGGTTTAAACTGGATAAATTCAGATTCAACAGGGACATAGGCAAAAATTGGTTTACTAACAGGGTGGTGGATGAGTGGAATAGGCTTAACAGTCATGTGGTGAGTGCCAATACAATTGTCACATTCAAAAATAGACTAGATAAATTCATGGACAGCGATATTAGGTGGGGTTAGATACACGGGAGCTTAGGGTCAAAGGAGCTGCCTCGTACAGGCCTACCGGCCTCTTGCAGACTCCTGCGTTCTTATGTTCTTATGTTCTTATTATCTAACTTTGCCTTGCCACACCTTAACTTTCCTTAGTTTTTCCATACCTTACCTTACCTGACCTGACCCTGCCTTGCTTTACCTTACCTTACCCTACCTTACCTTACCTTACCTTACCTTACCTTACCTTGCCCTACCTTACCTTACCTTACCTTACCCTACTTCTAATTTTATATTGGTGTACATTATCTAACTTTGCCTTACCACACCTTAACTTTCCTTAGTTTTTCCATACCTTACCTTACCTGACCTGACCCTGCCTTGCTTTACCTTACCTTACCCTACCTTACCTTACCTTACCTTACCTTACCTTACCCTACTTCTAATTTTATATTGGTGTACATTATCTAACTTTGCCTTACCACACCTTAACTTTCCTTAGTTTTTCCATACCTTACCTGACCTGACCTGACCCTGCCTTGCTTTGCCTTACCTTACCTTACCTTACCTTACCTTACCTTACCTTACCCTACCTTACCCTACCTTACCTTACCTTACCTTACCTTACCTTACCCTACCTTACCTTACCTTACCTTACCTTACCTTACCCTACCTTACCTTACCTTACCTTACCCTACTTCTAATTTTATATTGGTTTACATTATCTAACTTTGCCTTACCACACCTTAATTTTCCTTAGTTTTTCCATACCTTACCTGACCTGACCTGACCCTGCCTTGCTTTACCTTACCTTACCCTACCTTACCTTACCCTACCTTACCTTACCCTACCTTACCTTACCTTACCTTACCTTACCCTACCTTACCTTACCTTACCTTACCTTACCTTACCTTACCTTACCTTACCTTACCTTACCTTACCTTACCCTACCTTACCTTACCTTACCTTACCTTACCTTACCTTACCTTACCCTACCTTACCTTACCTTACCTTACCCTACTTCTAATTTTATATTGGTTTACATTATCTAACTTTGCCTTACCACACCTTAACTTTCCTTAGTTTTTCCATACCTTACCTTACCTGACCTGACCCTGCCTTGCTTTGCCTTACCTTACCTTACCTTACCTTACCTTACCTTACCTTACCATACCTTCCTGTATGTCACATTACCTTACTTTCCCTTACCTTACCCTACCCTGCAATACCATACCATACCTTACCTTACCTCACCTAAATCAACCCTTCCTTACCTTACTCTACCTTATCAAGCATTCTCAACCTCCATTCCTTACCTTAACTAACCTTACCTTACCTTACCTTACCGTACCCTACCCTGCAATACCATACCATACCTTACCTTACCTCACCTAAATCAACCCTTCCTCACCTTACTCTACCTTATCAAGCATTCTCAACCTCCATTCCTTACCTTAACTAACCTTACCTTGCCTTACCTTACCTTACCTTACCTCCTGAAGTTGATCTCCCCTGTGGCCATAAATAAGAAGTATGAGTGTAGCAATCTGTTTATGAAGGTGATTTTTTTTAAGTAAGGGCAAGTTCTGTACAAACCCAGAGCACCAAAACTCTCTCAGTAAGGGGCCAGGGACTATCTGGAGCACTCTGGGTAAGCACAGCAGTGTCCTGGACAGCAGCAGCCGGCCACTCCACCTGCAGGGAAAGGTGTGGCCTGTGGGTTATAAAGTCACCCCTAGAGTACCTGTGTGCTGGGGGAGTACTCCAAGATGGCACGTCACTTTCTTCACAGCCAACACTGACAGCCTACGTCTCATTCCTCCACTCTTATATCATGCTTGCATCAGTGGTTATGACAACTTTAAATATACAGGCTTAAACTCTAATGGCTCTGTGTTTCCGGCAGCTGAAGATCAACAACAAGGAGATGACGGCGCTAGACCAGATGCTTGGGGCACTCCTGGAGGCTCTGCAGGACAAGGCCAAGGAAACAAAGAGTGGCCAGGCTGTGGGACCGAGGCACAGAGAGCCAAGACGGCCGAGGGTTTATCAAGACTGACAACAACGTGACGGTCAAAGTGTTAGAGGTAAGAATCTTACGTGATGAAACATTGTGGAAGCCTTGCCAGAGTATATGGTCCCACAACATGTCCTGTAGCTTCTGAATGAGTGCCTTCAAGCTCTGGTGCTGCTTCCCTTCCTTTGTTATGAGTGTTTCCATACTTACTGCTCAAGATCTTCAACACAAGCTCATCCCGGTGGCCTCCAACTCTCTAATTCAAGAGTTGAAGTGTATCTAATTCTTCCATTTCTTGAACAACTTGATTTCTGGTATTCTAGCACTTAAGTACTGTTACTAAAAGACCTCTTGAACTATTAAAGTTGATACCCTCTTGGCATCTCCTAGTCTGAAAACCCACAGTCCTTTCTTCCTTCCCACGAGTTAAACTTCTTCAGAATGGGAGTGCCAAAAGTCTTCCAGTCTCCCCTGTGGTACATTATCTCCTCCCAGTCTTCATCACAGTCCTTTCTTCCTTCCCATGAGTTAAACTTCTTCAGAATGGGAGTGCCAAAAGTCTTCCAGTCTCCCCTGTGGTACATTATCTCCTCCCAGTCTTCATGAGTGTCACCTTCTGTATAACGTCATGTTTTCCCACAGTACTCACCTCCTGCCATGAAGTGTCAAGGTGCTCGAGAAGGCATCAGTTTTCTTCCTTTTCCTCTTCTTCTTCTTCTTCCTTCCTCTTACTTCTTCCTTCTTCCTTCCTCTTACTTCTTCCTTCCTCTTCCTTCTTCCTTCTTCTGTCTGTTGTCACTTCCCAGGAACACCTTTGGCCAGGGTCTCGCTTCCGGGTACAAGCACAGGAAGTTTTTTCCTGATTTTTCCCTAGTTTTTTTTCATTTATTTCTTTTTTTTATCATTTCTTCTTTTCTCTTCATGTTTTTTCTTCATTTTTTTCTGCTTTTGTCTTTTTTTCTTCATGTTTTCTTCTTCATTTTTTTTCTGCTTTTGTCTTCTTTTTTTCTTCATGTTTTCTTCTTCATTTTTCTTCTTATTCTGCTTTTCCTTTCTATTTTTTCTTCTTACTATTATTCGTGGTCTTTTTTTATAGTTTTTGTTTCTTCTTCCTTTTCTTCTTCCTTCCTCCTTTTCTTCTTTTTCCAGGAACAACTTTGGCTACACTTGGAAAAGACTGTCACTCCCTACACTTGAACATCCCTAACGCTAAGTAACCCCTCAAGCCTCTCTCCTTCCCACCCCAGCAGCCAGATGGCCCCAGTGGTCTCATTACTGCTGCAAAAGACTCTACTTACACATTCACATCCACAATGACTTAAGTAGTGCCTGAAATCATCCTTTTTTTTTTTCTACAGTGCTTAAGTACTCCTAAAATCCCTCTTCCCCTTCCTGCCTCTTACCTTTCTCTTCTCTTCCCATCCCTTTCCTTTCCCATCCCTTCCCTTCCCTTCCCTTCCATATCCTTCCCTTCTCTTCCCATTCCCTTTCTGTTACCCTTCCCTTCCATTTCCTCTCCTTCCCTTCCCTTCCTTTCACTTCCCTTCCTTCCATTTTCTTCCTTCTTCCCATTCCTATGTGTTACCCTTCCTTCCATTTCCTTTCCTTTCCTTCCCCTACCCTTCCTTTCCCTTCCCTTCCCTTCCTTCTCTTCCCTTCTTTCTGTCCCTTTCCCTTTTCCTTCCCTTCCCTTCTTTTTCCTTCCCCTCCTTTCCCTTGATTTCCTTTCCCTTTCCCATCCTTTCCCTTCCCTTTCCTTCCATTCTATTCCTTCTTTCCCTTCCTTTCTTCCTTCCCATCACTTTCCCTTCCTCTCCTTCCTTCTGTTCCTTCCCTTCGTTCCTTCCCTTCCTTTCTTTACCCCTCCTTTCCCTTTGATTTCCTTTCCTTTCCCATCATTTCCCTTCCCTTTCCTTACATTCTATTTTCTTTCCCTACCTTTCTCTTCCCATCACTTTCCCTCCCCTCCCTTCTGTTCCCTTCCCTTCGTTACCCTTCCTTTCCCTTACCCATCATTTTCCCTTCTCTTCCCTTTCCTTTCCTTACATTCTATTTTCTTTCCCTACCTTTCTCTTCCCATCACTTCCCCTCCCCTCCCTTCTGTTCCCTTCCCTTCCTTACCCTTCCTTTCCCTTACCCATCCCTTACCCTTCCCTTTTCCAGCCCTTCCCTTCCCTTCCCTTCCCTTCCTTACCCCAGTACCCACAGTTACCTAACACCTCAGAGCAAAATAGTATTAACTCCATTTCCACATGCTATTTAGATCTCAATACATATTCATGGATAACCTAACACTGACTGGCCTGGAGGACTGGACTGTGATAGTAATGAATTTATTTAGGTCTCACAAGCTTGTACAAGTAATAGTGATTTAGTCCAGCAGTTACAAGGCTTAGTGGTAGTTAAAACAGTCCTGCCATATGTTTTTTAAGGGCTGGAAGCTTATTTGTTGCTTGTGTGTGAGAGGGAGTTGTCAATGTATTTCTAACAAGCCTATACAAGTAGTAGTGATTGTAGCCCAGCTATCACAAGGCTTAATGGTAGTTAAAACAGTCTTGCTATATGGATTTCAAGGGCTGAGAGGGAGCTTGTTCCTTGCTTGTGGTGTGAGAGAAAGGCTTGTCATTATATTATTTTTCAGGTTATTGACGTAGGAGTGAGCTAGTTCAGTGAATACAAGGCTTGGAAATAGTTAATAGGTGTTGCCATAGGGTTTACAAGGGCTGGGAGCTTGTTCCTTGCTTGTGGTGAGAGAAAAAGAAGTCTAGTGAGTTGTGTAAGAAAGGTCAGATGTTTATAAGATATGTTAAGCAAAAAAAGAACACATGAAATATGATGAAATTAATTTATAGTTAATATATCGTTTACTCTAAAATATATATATATATATATATATATATATATATATATATATATATATATATATATATATATATATATATATATATATATATATATATATATATATATATATATATATATATATATATATATATATATATATATATATATATATATATATATATATATATATATATATATATATATATATATATATATATATATATATATATATATATATATATATATATATATATATATATATATATTCCTGATATATATATATATATTCGGACATAGAAACTGCGGATCGCGAAACTCGAACATTAAAAACAATGTAAAACAGCTTATACGTTCCGACCCGCGAGTGAAATCGACTTTTTTTTTCCATATTACTCCTTTATCTCGAAATACATACGTTAAAATTGATGTTTTTCTTGCAGTTAATGGGCAAAGTGTTCTTGCAAAGACAAAGAATAATGGGGAGAGATACACTTTATTGAAAAAATGAAAACGAGAAAAGAAATGACAATAAACATTCCCTGCCCTCTTGTCGCCAGTCACTCGATCACTCCTGGTCGGCTAGTACGAAGCCTTCAAAGTCGTCACCCAAATTCTCTGGGGCTACTTCATTGTCCACAAGCAGATCATTATCCTCTCCATCATCATGTTCAGCAACAACAGCAGGTGGCATATCTTCTCGCTTGTCACGGTTACGTAAGTAGCGTGTGATCAAGGCTTGTTGAAGGTTGTTGACTCGGGTTTCGTACATCAGTTTGTATTCATTTAATCCCTTTTGAATTGTGTGGATGCATGTCTCACGTCGGTCCGAATTTGAATCAAATTTGTAAATGGCCTCCTTCAATTTTTCTGTTATTGCAAATATTTCTGTTAACTGCTGAACTGTTGGCTCATCTTTCTTCTCTTTTTCTTCCTCCTCCTCATCATCAGCCTCCTCATCATCAATCATGTCTTCTGCACTACGTTCAGCGACTCCTCCATCAATGAGAACTTCCATATCAGCAACACTGACATTCTCATACCCCGTGATGGGTAACGTTTTAGCCACCTGAAGCAACGTGTCCATAGCGGCCGCTACGCGCTGCCTGTCACCGCCGCTCATTTCTGTCTTCACCCACGGGAGAACCTTCCTCCATCCATGCTTCACCGTTGCAATATTGACAAAGTGCCAGCATTCTACCATTAAGTCCACTGCTTTCTTGATATTAAAATTACAAAAGAAAGTCTGTGCAGTCATAATCTGCTTGGGTCTGCCTGGCGGCGCTGCTTGGAATGTTGTATCAGGTGTGTGCTGCACTGTCTGTGAGTGGTGTGGGGCCTCAACCTCTGCAGTGGTCAGTGGCATGGCTGACTGAAATACATGAAAAATAAACTCTGATGGGTCAACCTAAACAACAAGAAGTGTTAAAAAAAAAAAAACGTACGATGTCATAGGTTGTAATGAAGGGGGCATGAGTAGCGTTGCCAGACGTACGCACAAACATACATACCTCTGCTTGTGGATGAACACCTGTCTGGCCGTATGGCTCATCACTCACGTGCACATCATCCACCTGCAGCTGTCTCTGTAAAATTGTGATATCAATAATGTCAATGATAATGTTTATAATGATAATTATGATCATTGTGTTAGCCATCACAAGGAAACGTTTCAAGGACGCTGCATGTGTAGCCTGCGCGTCTCTCTCTCTCTCTCTCTCTCTCTCTGTGTGTGTGTGTGTGTGTGTGTGTGTGTGTGTGTGTTCAGAGCAACGTTAAGTTGTAGGCTACATGTGCAATTCTCTCTCTCTCTCTCTCTCTCTCTCTCTCTGAGCAATTAAAGCACCCAAGAGTCCAAATCATATCATTCATTGTACAAACCTCTGCTGAAGGGTCGCCTGTCTGCTGGTCTGGCTCGTCAATCTCCTCCTCCACTTGCAGAAGGATCTGTAGAGTAAAAACAATAATGATGTTGATAATATAATTTGTCAGGTTTGTAATAAACACGAATCGTCTCTCTCTCTCTCTCTCTCTCTCTCTCTCTGAGCAAATTAAAGCACCCAGGAGTCCAAATCATTATTCATTGTACAAACCTCTGCTGAAGGGTCGCCTGTCTGCTGGTCTGGCTCGTCAATCTCCTCCTCCACTTGCAGAAGGATCTGTAGAGTAAAAACAATAATGATGTTGATAATAATATTTGTCAGGTTTGTAATAAACACTTGAATCCTCTCTCTCTCTCTCTCTCTCTCTCTCTCTGTGTGTGTGTGTGTGTGTGTGTGTGTTCAGAGCAACGTCAAGTTGTAGTCTACATGTGCAATTCTCTCTCTCTCTCTCTCTCTCTCTCTCTCTCTCTCTCTCTCTCTCTCTCTCTCTCTCTCTCTCTCTCTCTCTCTCAAATGTGTGCAGGTTCTACTTACATCATCAGTGTCCAGTGCTTCTTCAAGCTTCTTCCAAGTTCTCCTGTAGAATTCTAGCTTGACATTGGCGATTATTTCTTGATCCAAGGGCTGTATTATGGAGGTTGTGTTAGGGGGAAGGAACACGACCTCGCAGTTAGGATGACGGCCTCTCAGAAACGTTGGATGCCCGGGTGCGTTGTCCAGCAGAAGCATGAGCTTGAAGGCTAGATTGTTCCTCTCGCAGTATTCCTTTCCTTCGGGTATGAAGTGGTTATCGAACCAATCTAAGAAGGTAACAGTTGTCATGTACCCTTTCTTGTTGGAGACCCAGTGCACATTTAGATTTTCATGTCCTTGTGACGATAAGGTCGAGGGCGAGCAGCGGTGTAGAGAACAAGTGGCTTCAGTTTACAGTCACCAGTTGCATTGACCGTAAAGAGAACACTGAAACGCTGTTTACTTTCCTTGTGCCTCTAGGCTTCTTTTTGTTTGGCGATTATGGTTGATCTTGGCTGCTGTTTCCAGTGAAAACCAGTTTCATCTGCATTGAATATTTGACGAAGATCGTAACCGCCGCCCTCGATCAGCTGTTTCAAGACATCAGTGAAGCTTTCCACCTCATGTGTAGGTGCGTCTGCTGCTTCACCCAGACATCGTGCCCTTTTGAGCGAGTGTCTTTTCTTAAACCTTGAGAACCAACCACTGCTAGCAGAGAAAGGTGGAGGATTATCAATGGTTAACTTACGTGCTACTGCCGCATATATTTCTCTTGCCTTCTCTCTTGCCTTAGCAGAAGATATGCAGACATTTCGATCATTTTTGTCTTCAATATATTTCTTCAGATAGTGTTCTGTTGTCACCATCAACTTGCTTGTAGGATGCGTGATGTGAGCAACTTCAATCACAGAGCTCCCCCGGGCATCTTTCAGGAAACGTTGTATTTCAATACGTTTTGCTCTTATTCCTCTTACAGTAGATTCACTAATGTTGAAAAAGTTCCCAACGGCAACAGGTCCCATTCCAGTATCAAGCTTTTTCAACACTTCCCCCTTTTCTTTCATGCTTAACAGTCTCTTCTTTTTACCTTGCCTCTCTGGCCTGCTTCCTTTTACCGAAATTGGTTTCTTTGAGCCACATGCTGCAGTGCCTCCTCTGTCCTCAGACATCACAGCAAACTCGCGGAGAAATATCAAGAGGCTAGTGGAAGAGGGCAAGGACACGTATGCACGTAGTCAACACCGCCAGCCAACTGAGGGAGTCGAGGCATCATGCGTGACGCCACACGTAAACGCGTTTGATACTTGTCGAAACAGCGCGAAACTCGGGAAAATAATGCGCTAAACTCGAGATGGTAAGAATTTAGGACTGAGCGCGAAACTCGCGGATCGCTAAACTCGAACACCGCGAAACTCGCGAGGGTACTGTATATGATAGACAGATAGATAAATAGAGAGAGAGAGAGAGAGAGAGAGAGAGAGAGAGAGAGAGAGAGATGGGGGGTGGAAGATTGCTCCCTCTTGCAAGAGGGAGCACGGGCCTTTGCCAAAGGCGGCCCGTAGCAGGGAGCTGACAGACCGACTCTATCGGCGATCGAAATCTAGCCGACCAAGTTGGTCTGTCGACAAGGCCTGGCGTGTCTCTGACAGAGAGAGAGAGAGAGAGAGAGAGAGAGAGATATATATATATATATATATATATATATATATATATATATATATATATATATATATATATATATATATATATATATATATATATATATATATATATATATATATATATATATATATATATATATATATATATATATATATATATATATATATATATATATATATATATATATATATATATATATATATATATATATATATATATATATATATATATATATATATATATATATATATATATATATATATATATATATATATATATAGATAGATAGATAGATATAGATATATATATGTGTGTGTGTGTTATTCACATATGGGCTTACAGATCATTGTGGATCCCTGTGAGCCACCATCCTCTGGGAGCAACCTTTGACCTCATTATTTGACCGGTCTGTGGATGGGGATGAAGCCAATACACACACTCACTCTCCGGGCTACGAGATCACAAATTCTCGATTTACATCCGGTACCAACATATTGCCATGTGAAGTAGGGTTACATGTGAAAGGAAACATGCGCAAGGTTTTCCGTCCAGCCAGGGAACCGAACCCGGGTTCTTTTACGTGTGTGTGTGTAATTCACCTCCTCTTGGTCTGCTGCGGGTCTCTCTGGAGACAGCCAGCCGTTCCCCTACGGAGGAGCACAGAGCTCAGTGTGTGTGTGTGTGTGTGTGTGTGTGTGTGTGTGTTTACAATATAATATAGTAATTGTGTTTCCACCTTTTTGGATTACCTAAACTCTGATAATATTATCGTGTTCAGGAGAATTTTATGTGTCAGCTGTTATTTTTTTACTTCTTCAACGCCTTGGTAATTCTGTAAAAATAATCCAAACGAAGTAAAGCTTGGTAAAGATCTATAACAACCGCTTTGACCTATTTTTATACTCGCCTTATGTTATTTATATTTGTGAATTTGAAATTTATTCATTACAGTTCCAATGCACTACCATCCTAAGTTTATTGATGAAAGAAAGAAGTAACTATTACACGAGATAGTGAACCATAGATGATACTGAAAACTTGAAGTGCGGAAAGTCCAGCGGATGGAAGGCGAGAAGGGACGCACCGAAGTTATCCTTCCACCTCGGAATAGATTGCAAACGTTCGTGTTGCCGTACATAAGAGATGAAATTGGCGTGTCAGATCTTATTCTGTCAAACATTCATTGGTACACAGCACAACAAACACATCGACCCCGGAAAAGTTGGAGCTATTTAGTGAAACATGTCATTGGGATCTGTTATGCAACTTCCTCACTAAATAGCTACAAACTTTTCTGGGGTCGATGTGTTTGTTGTGTACATGTAGCATTAAATGTTTGACAGAATACGCTCTGACACGGCAGTTTCATTTCTTATGTACGACAACACGTTTTCAATCTATTTCAAGTTGAAGAAATAACTTACAGTGCGTCCCTTCTCGCCTTCCTTCATGAGCGTCTCGGGAGAAGTTTCAGCTGCGTACGAAGACAATGGAAACGGATATATATATAAATATATAAATATGTAAATAAATTATGCTGCCTAGTTTATTGTAATTGTTGTAGAATGATAAAATGTGCTTGTTTATAAGATCATCAGACTAAAGGACAAAGTACAGTCCTACTGGAGAGGTAATTCAAAATAATATAATATCCTATAGCCTAGTATCGCTCGTGCCGACATCATCAAAAGAAGCTTTATGCATAGTTCATTCTTTTACAGACTCTCCATTACTAACAAGCATATAAGGTTTTGAATGATGAAGTTTAATTATTGAGGATGTTTACCTATAAAAAATATACCATGATAATTATTATAAACGCACAGTGATGGAACAAAATGAAGGGTGTGTTAAAACCCGCCCAGGTGGGTCATGGCAGTCTACTAGCCAAGCCACCCGGGTGGCTCATGGCAGTCTACTAGCCAAGCCACCCAGGTGGCTCATGGCAGTCTACTAGCCAAGCCACCCGGGTGGCTCATGGCAGTCTACTAGCCAAGCCACCCGGGCGGCTCATGGCAGTCTACTAGCCAAGCCACCCGGGCGGCTCATGGCAGTCTACTAGCCAAGCCACCCGGGTGGCTCATGGCAGTCTACTAGCCAACCCACCCGGGTGGCTCATGGCAGTCTACTAGCCAAGCCACCCGGGTGGCTCATGGCAGTCTACTAGCCAAGCCACCCGGGTGGCTCATGGCAGTCTACTAGCCAAGCCGCCGGGTGGCTCATGGCATCTACTAGCCAAGCCACCCGGGTGGCTCATGGCATCTACTAGCCAAGCCACCCGGGCGGCTCATGGCAGTTCACTAGCCAAGCCGCCCGGGTGGCTCATGGCAGTCTACTAGCCAAGCCACCCGGGCGGCTCATGGCAGTCTACTAGCCAAGCCGCCCGGGTGGCTCATGGCAGTCTACTAGCCAAGCCACCCGGGTGGCTCATGGCAGTCTACTAGCCAAGCCCCCCGGGCGGCTCATGGCAGTCTACTAGCCAAGCCACCCGGGCGGCTCATGGCAGTCTACTAGCCAAGCCACCCGGGTGGCTCATGGCAGTCTACTAGCCAAGCCACCCGGGTGGCTCATGGCAGTCTACTAGCCAAGCCACCCGGGCGGCTCATGGCAGTCTACTAGCCAAGCCACCCGGGTGGCTCATGGCAGTCTACTAGCCAAGCCACCCGGGCGGCTCCGGCACTATAAGGGCTAATATTTAGACCTTCATATGCCATTTTCCTTAATTTTTCCTTCCAATAATTACCACTACTCAAAAAATATATTATCATTAGTTTTTAGTTCTTTTTTAAACTCTGCAACAGAATACGCTACATAAAAACTGATCTTTGTATAATAAAAACCTTCATATGCAATTTTACTGATTAATTTCAGCTTCTAATAATTTCCACTGCTCAAAAATATATTATCATTAGTTTTTTCGTCCTTTTTTAAGCTCTGAAACTGAGTACGCTACATAAAAACTTATCTTCATATTATAATTTTAACCTTCATATCCCATTATCCTTATTAATTTCTGCTTCTAATAATTTCCACTGCTCAAAAATATATTATCATTAGTTTTTCGTCCTTTTATAAGCACTGAAACTGAGTACGGTACATAAAAAAACGAATTAAATGATATTAATTTTATTGGAGTAAGAAAAACACTAAAAAAGACAGGCATAGAAGTTAATGAAAAGAAATAACTAGAATATACATGGAAAGAAAAAAAGATTAGTTCATTATAGATCAGAGTATGATAAGCGCCAAAAATGACAAGCATTCACGTTAATAAAAAGAAATAGCTAGAAAATATAAGGAACGAAGAATAGATTAGTTAGCTATAAATTGGAATAAGAAAAGAACCCAAAAAGACGAGCATACAAGTTAATAAACAAATAACTAGAAAATATAGGAAAAGAATAGATTGGTTAGTTATTGATTGGAATAAGAAAATTATCCGAAGAACGAGCATACGAATTAATAAAAAGAACTATATGGAAAAATAAGGAAAGAATAGATTAGTCAGTTGTAGATTGGAGTAAGAGAAGGACTAAAAAGACAAGTATAGACGTTAATAAAAAGAAATAACTAGAAAATTATAAGGAAAGAAAAATAGATGGGTTAGTTATAGATTGGAATAAGAAAAGCACAAAAAAGACAGCAGACAAGTTAACAAAAAGAAATACCTGGAAAATATAAGGAACAAAGAATAGATTAGTTAGTTATAGATTGCAATTAGAACAGCACCAAAAAGACAGGATTAAAAGTTAATAAAAAGAAATGACTAGAAAATATAAGGAACAAAGAATAGATTACTAAGTTATAAATTGGAATAAGAAAAGCACCAAAAAAAACAAGCATAGAAATAATAAAAAGAAATACCTGGAAAAATAAGGAAAGAATAGTTTAGTTAATTATGAATTGGAATAAGAAAAGAACCCAAAAAGACGAGCATACAAGTTAATGAAAAGAAATAACTAGAAAAATAAGGAAAGATATTAGGTTATTTATTCTGTAAGTTTCTCTACTGCTGCAATATTTTCCTTACCAACGGGATCAACTATATATATATATATATATATATATATATATATATATATATATATATATATATATATATATATATATATATATATATATATATATATATATATATATATATATATATATATATATATATATATATATATATATATATATATATATATATATATATGTATATATATATATATATATATATATATATATATATATATATACACACTATCCTCTTCCTTCAACCTCCCTTTATGTATTAGGCTATTTATTCTGAAAATTAGAAAAGTACACGAGACTTACCTTAGGTCAGTTGAGGTGTACTTATAATTTTGCGAAGCAAATCGCCTCGGCTGGTTGGAAGCCTTCACATGAGAAAGCTTCACGCGCCGCCAGATCAGACTTTGACATGTCTGAACGCCTACATGAAATAAAGGGTATCTGGTCGTGTGATTAGTAGCGTAATTAGTAGTGTAATTAGTAGCGAAGGGTGGGAGAGGAGGGCATGAAGGCTTCCAACCAGCCGAGGCGATTTGCTTCAAGAAATTATAAGTACACCTCAACTGACCTAAGGTAAGTCTCGTGTACTTTTCTAATTTTACTTCATCAAATCGCCGTTCGGCTGGAGGAATCCTCCACATGAGGCTTTGAAGCCATGTGGGTGTCGTACCTTATGTGTATCGTGAATTTTGGGTAATAATAACCTTATTGGAAACAGATAACATCATATTGACCTTGCAAATACATGTATGAGCATGTACATATAACAAAATGACAACTTGACCTGTTGAGGACTATGCAATTGGAACAATTTGTAGTAATCCATCATCCCCAAATAAAACCTTAAAAATATTAATCCGCTGTCACTTATGACTCCCAGTAGTCTCTGTAACCCGGGCTCACCAGTACCTTGTGTAAACATAACATATTTATTAATGTATGTACATAAAGATTTGCATGTAACATGTAAACATAATCTTAACCTAACTTTGAGGCCCACAAAAGCAGCTGCATTAGAGTCAAATATGGGCATCCAAGCTGCTGTCCGCTGATGTACTTATTCCAACACTGCCTCCTGAAATGCATCTGTCCCTGTGACAATGTGCTTGTCATAATAAGTTGCAAAGGTGGTTTCCCTTGACCATCCTGCTTTTGCCATTATGCATTCAATTGGTACAGCCATAGCTTTGGCTTTTGATGCCGCGGCTGGCCTCACACTACCTGCTGTGAAAGTGTTGGTGTTTACCCCAGACATATTAAGCATAGTTCTAAGCCAACGTGCAATAGTGTCTTTAGACACTGCTTTATGTGGTTTGATGAAACTTATGAATAATTCAATGTCATTGAGTTGAGTGATTTGTCGGTGTTCTTGTGTGGCTTTAATGTAGCATTTCAAGGTTTCACACACGCATAAACTGGCGTCCTTTGGATAAGCCTGAAACTTAATTCTACGAATGTTGTAGCTAGGCCTACCCTGCTTAAGAATTCCCCCCAAAGGCACAGAAATGAAGTCATCTCCTATAGTAATGCCATTTAATACCAGCAAGTGTAACGCCTGTACTCTGGCAGCTTGTGTCAGTGCCATCAACATCACGAGTTTTAATGTGACTTCTTTAAGTGACAGGTTTTTCAGTGGGTACATCGTTCTCAGTTTCTGCAAAACGGGCTTAACATCCCAAGTTTCTGTGTACCTGGGTTTGGTTGGTCTCAAATTGAACACCCCTCTCATAAAGCGGATCACCAGAGGGTGGACCCCTGCCCTACAGCCATTGACTACAATGCCCAATGAAGATAGAGCACCTCTTGCTGTGTTGATACTGTCATAGCCCACGTTCCGGTGGAATGTTTCCGTTAAAAAGTTTATTATTTCTGGTGCAGTGGGATTAACGGGATCGATATCCCGTCTATGACAAAACTGGGCTCACCTTCTGATGTGTGGCCTGTACTGCTTCTCTGTGCCAGGTTTCCAGGATGCCATAATGATTTCTGCGCCCTCTGCAGATACGCCCTGTTCTCGTAGGGATTCCCTGATAGAAGGCACGCCATGAGACTCGTGTGTTTCAATAGCGGGTGAGGTTCTGCCGTAGATGGGTGCGTCAGCACATCCTTCCCCATGATCAGACGAGGGTGATCGACCAGCAACTGGAGGAGAGAGCCCATCCAAGGCTGCGAAGTCCATAGTGGCACCACCATCCACCCTTTCCCTACCTCTGGTTTTAGCTTTTGCAGGCACCTAGTAATTAATGAAAACGGAGGAAAGATGTAACAAAGTTGAAACTGTGTCCATTTAAATGAGAACGCATCAAAATATTTTGCCTCTGGGTCTGGTTTCCACGAACAGAACGTGCTTACTTGCTTATTAATTCTAGAGGCAAACAGATCAATGGAAGGAGTACCAAACACTTGAGATAACTCCCTGAAGATGTTTTCACCCAGTTTCCATTCGTGTCTGTCATTAATTTTACGAGAAGCTATGTCTGCAATAACGTTGTCTTTGCCTGGTATGTGCGAACAGATGATCCACGAGTTGTTTCCCACACACCAGTCCCAAATATCAATAGATATGTTGTTGCAAGTTTGTGATTTAGAACCCCCCATTTCGTTGACATACGATATGGCAGTGGTGTTGTCACAGAAAACCTTTATGTGCCTGTCTCTGAGTTCAAGTGTGAATGTTTGCAGTGTCAGGAGAATGGCTTTGAGCTCGAGAGCATTTATGTGTAAATGTTTTTCCTCCCTTGACCAATTACCACTCACTGTCTGTTGGTCTAGGTGACCACCCCAGCCTGAGCGAGATGCATCCGTGTACAATTTAATATCTGGTCCTGTTCTGAAAATTTGTCTGTCCTGAATTGAAACGTTATTTATCCACCAATTCAAATCTTCTCTCATGTCATTAGTGATAGTCTTTTTCCTGTTAAAGTCACCTTTCTCTTCCTTTAAGGCAGCAATCTTTGCTGCTTCTAATTTCCTGTAATGAAGCTTACCGAGTTCCACTGCTGGGGTGGCAGCTACAAGCATGCCTATCACTCTAGCTACCCCTCTGATGGTGTGTCGTTCCTTGCTCAGAAGGGCCTTACAACCTTGTGTTACTTTATCCAGCCTGCGTTCAGGCAAGTAAATTTTCATACTCTCCGTGTCAATAACATTACCCAAGTACTCTATGCACTTCGTAGGAATCAGGACAGATTTCTCTTCATTAATGTAGAACCCCAAACTCCTCAACAAAGTGATTGTATCATTTATGCTTTCAAGACAACCTGACCTTGTACTGTGAATGATAAGCGTGTCATCAATAAAACTGGTGATCCTGTAACCCTTCTTTCTTAAGGTAGCAAAGACAGGTTTCATTAATTTGGTGAACAGTCTTGGCCCCTCTGAAATTCCATTTGGCAAACATGTAAATTTGTAAACAGTACCGTGCCAGGTGAAACAAAGAAATTTTTGTTGTTCCTCTGCAACCTTCACTGAGTAATAAGCATGCCTAAGGTCCACTGAAGCCAAATAGTCACCCGCATGAATAAGTTTGATTGCCTGCTCAAAATTCTCCATTTTGAAATGTTTGTATGGGATGTGTAAGTTTAACTCTTTCAAATTAAGCACAAGTCTGTATTCACCATTTGGCTTCTTCCTTAAGAATATGGGGGAAATAATTTGATCGTCAGTCCTTTGAGTAACCTGAATGACCTTGAGTTGCAAGAGCTTGCTAATTTCCTTAGAAATGCATTGTTGCTGTTCCTTATTAAATGGGTATTCAACCTCTTTAAAGTAAAGATGTTCTATGTCCTCTACACTGATATTAAGGTGGCAATGCTGAACAATGTCCAAAACAAATGGGTCTTGTGTAAATTTCTGCCACTCAGAAACAAAATAGTGCAGTCTACCTGCTTCAAAGTCCTTACTTGCCTCAATTACTGACGAGCCTTGTGCCCCCGGCCTTTCGCGTTTTTTGGATCCGTGTCCTGCCTCGCCTGTGCAGGTCGTTGATTGCCCCTGTAGCCTGTCCTCGGCAAACCATAAGGCTGGAACCTGGATGAGAAGCTCCTGTTTGGTGCTTTACTCCAAGAACTCCTCGTCCTCCCCCCAGGGAATCGCCAGGCCAAAGAAGACTTCTTGGTGGTAATCTTGTGCTTAAGCTTCTCCGCGTCTTCAATATTCTTGGCCGACTGTGACACGTCATCTCCAAAGAGGAAGCGGGTCATAGGCACCCTGTCTGAGCAAAGGTGCGAGTACTTACGGTTTATCTCCCGTTTCATGACCAGCCGCCTTGCTAGGTTGTTCCTGTGGTTTGCATGGCCCAACAAAGCCAGTGCGCCATTAATCATTCCGACCTCGCGAGCCACCACAGCGTTCCCCTCATCAGTAGCTACCTTGTCAAGTACCAAGAGGGCTTTGTAATAATGGTCGCCGCTCTCAGGATGTCCTTGTTGACTTCTTTTAGGCGACAGTCTGCCTTCCTAGCATCTACTCTGAGGGCTTCAAACACCTGCGTGTTACATTCCACAGGTGCGAGTGCGTGACAGTTGGCCGGCCTCTTCACAATGTCGTCCTCACAGTGTCCTTGTAGTCCTCCTCCCTCATGCCGTTGTCAAACACGTAATTCACCATGTCCGCAACCTGTGTGTCAATATCCTCTGATACCAACTCCTGTGGACCAAAAGATTTGGCCCCCAGCATGAGAGCACTACTGCCTGGGGCAAACACTCTAATCTCACCATCCTCACTGCCTGAATCCATAAACCCTGAGAAAGAGCCAGGAGGAGGAGACAGAGGACGGCACGCATCACGTGATGTACCCGCACCCTCGTTCACCACAGGAGCCACACGAGGGGCAGGCTGCCTGTCCTCCTTTAGCTTGTTCACCTCACCTCGTAGCTCCGAAATGGCCTCCAAAACCATGTTCCAGGGGGCAGGTGGGGACGGGGGCGCAGCTGGCCGAGCACGCCTGTGGGGCCGAAGTGGTTTATGGGCACCTATCAGCTGATACGAGCGCCCGCTACCACCATGACTGTTACCAGGAGCATGTGGCCTCATCTCGTCCTGCGACGATCCCGAGCCCCCTGAGGCAAGGTATGGTTCACCTCGCCTCGACTCCGAACGTGGCCGTGGGGACACCTGTTGAGGGCCCCCAGCTACCCGGGACTGATCAGACATGGCCGGCGGCCGGCGCAGCCTGCCGAGACAACACAACACAAATA
Source organism: Eriocheir sinensis (assembly GCF_024679095.1). Classification (NCBI taxonomy): domain Eukaryota; kingdom Metazoa; phylum Arthropoda; class Malacostraca; order Decapoda; family Varunidae; genus Eriocheir; species Eriocheir sinensis. The sequence continues at coordinate 37,725,055 of NC_066509.1, forward strand.
AGTCGCCTTGCAGCCCACACAATATTGTAGAAACAGCCACTTGCAAGGCCCTGCCCGCTCCTAACATAGGATGACGGGCAGGAGGCTCTGTACCTGCGTAACAAGCACGTGGCCTATTGGTTGAGTTGAAAACCAGGACGGAGCCCTGCTGACGTCCTTCCGGCGTGGCAACTGTGAAGCAACTGATCTGGCGGCGGCGCGTGAAGCTTTCTCATGTGGAGGATTCCTCCAGCCGAACGGCGATTTGATGAAGTAAAATTTCTCTACTGCTGCAATATTTTATGTGTGTGTGTGTGTGTGTGTGTGTGTGTGTGTGTGTGTGTGTGTAAGTTAAATATGGCGGGATGTGAACGTAGGTTTTTTTTTTTATAACTTCAGAAAGAGAGAGAGAGAGAGAGAGAGAGAGAGAGAGAGAGAGAGAGAGAGAAATATATATATATATATATATATATATATATATATATATATATATATATATATATATATATATATATATATATATATATATATATATACATATAAAGAGAGAGAGAGGGGGGGGGAGGGGGGCCATAAATTGTCCTATAATCAGAGGGTATATATATATATATATATATATATATATATATATATATATATATATATATATATATATATATATATATATATATATATATATATATATATATATATATATATATATATGCCGTTGGGGCCTGATGGTCGGCCCAGCCCGTTCTGGCGCAGGCGAGTGTTTATAGTGGCGCCATCCTGCATTGGCTCATGCTGCCCTCCCGGAGCTCATCTTTAATCCTAGAATCCAGAGGATCATCGTTACCTTTGTAACCAAACTACCGATAATCGCAACTTTTTACCACCTCTCAAATAAAAAATAAAAAAAAGCGTTGTCTCCTCCCTACACGTGGCGCCCGGTGGTGTGTGAAAGGGTGGCGTATGAAATATCTTCAGTGAAGAGATTTCATACTTAGATCATCAACATTAAAACACTAGCTTATATTTTTATGTTAGACTCAAAAATCAATATATCAAAGAGAAAAATCATTAACTTTGCCCCCAAAATGATTATTCACTGCCTCAAAGTTGATATTCCATATTCGTTTGTGAGCATGCCATGGTATTGAAGGCACCCGGTGTTGTGTTGTTTGGTGTCCCATCGTGGCGCTTTTGTTTACAAACACTGGTCTCTCGTGAACTGTTCAGACCAGTAAGCGTTGCCCTGTACAGTATCACAAAGCTTGCTAACACATTGAGTAGTTGCTGGAGGGCTGAATCAGATATACAGTGCCACCATCCTCGCTGTTTCTAGGACGACACTCTGTACATATAAATACAACTCTTACAGAGTGTCGTTTAGAAACAGCGGGGATGGTGGTACTGTATGTCTGATTCAGCCTTCCAGCAACTCCTAATTACGGCTAAAAAGCTTTGTGAGACCCTACAGGTCTACGCTTGCTGGTCTGAACAGTTCACGAGAGACCAGTGTTTACAAACAAAGGCACCAGCCGTTGACGGTGGGGACGCCAAATAACACAACACGGTTCAGGCGTTTCCAGCATTACCGTCCATAGGTACGTGTCAACGTGTGGTTTTCAGGTTTTGTAAGTTTTCTAAAATACAGATCATGAAAATTGGAACTCGTCTATGATTTTTTGTTTGAAATATCAATATAGTATCGTTTTCGCCTATCGGACTTATCGCTAGCTAGTATCGGAATTGTGGATTTATATCGGGTATCGGTTATCGCCTATATTTGTGTCTCCAGTTAACGAATATCGGTTATCACCGATAAGGTTTTAAATAATCGGTTATCGGGAATAAGGATTTCTGTTATCGTGCTCAGCTCTGCTTGCTGGTGACCTTGACTCCAGTTGTGACTTGTTTTGTACCGCCGCGCCGTCACGCCCTTGAAAGCCTCAACCCTCCACACCCCGCCTCCATCCTGCTACTTCCCGCTCCTTCCTGTCCTGCCACGTTCCGTTATGGCGCTTTTGAACTTTTCCTGACATAGCTTTGAGCACTGTACCCTCATCCTCAGCGTGATCACCCGTGCTGCTGCACACCTCTCCATCATACTCCTCTCGACACATACTGCCCCACCACCCTCCCCCTTCTTGAATCTGGGAGGGGATGATCCCACCAGGTAATGGCGAGAAGGCAACAGAGGGCTTCAGCGGCTCAGGGCTGAACAAAGTGGCCGGAAGGAGGAAAGGACGGTGTTTTGGGGTCTTGGGTCGTGTTTAGGAAAATGTAAGTTTTGTCCTCCAGCAGCCTGGCTCTGCCGCGTGCTCTTTGTTCCCTTATACTCCTTGTCGTGTCGTCGTTCCTCTCCTCCTCCCTCCTCCTTTTCCTTCTCCTCCTCCTCCTCCTCCTCCTCCTCCACCGTCCGTTTTATTTATTTTTAGTCACTCTTCTTATGAATGTTTTTTTTGTCATAATCAGAGCTGTGACATCCTCCCCACTCCTGGTTCCTCCTCTCATATTCTGACGTTCTGAGCCAATCCCATACCTCTGCCTCGCCTGAGCCTGCCTCACCCTTACTGTTCCTTCCGTCAATCTACCACCCTTCCTACCTCATCCCCGCTCTCTTCCTCTCCCTCCACCACCTTAGACTCCTCCCTATCCTCAGCACCACTACATCTTCCCCTTCCACCTCCAACACGATCTCTGCCTCGCCTGAGCCCGCTTCCCTCCTTACCACTCCTTCGACCCCATCCACCTCCCTTCCTACCTCATCCACCTCCATCCACAGTACCACACCCACTTTTCCTTCCTCTCCCTCTCCCTCCTTGATAAAAACAGAAATAATGAGAGGTTGGATAAGGATAGGAGGGTGTGGATAGTGGGGATGGATAGAGGAAAGGTGGATCTATAAGGGTGCAAGGACGTGGAGGATGAATGAGAGGAAGGTGGAGAAAAGTGGACGTAAACTCTAAACAAAAATGTTGTCAGAAAAAGATTTAGATGAGAAAATACTTTGATCAAAGTGTGGATATCAGGAGGACGGATAAGCACAGGAAGGTGGGGATGGTGTATTAGGATTTGTGTCAGTCCTGTTGTAAGTAGGTCTGATTTTTTTTTCATTTTCTCTCTCTCTCTCTCTCTCTCTCTCTCTCTCTCCCCACGCATTTTTTCCTCCGTTCTCTCTATCTTTTCATTTCTTCCTCCTCCTCCTCCCCCTCCTCCTCCTCCTCCTATTCCTCTTCCATTCTTCTTGTACTAGTTCTTCTTCTTCTTCTTCTTCTTCTTCTTCTTCTTCGAGAGAGAGAGAGAGAGAGAGAGAGAGAGAGAGAGAGAGAGAGAGAGAGAGAGAGAGAGAGAGAGAGAGAGAGAGAGAGAGAGAGTGAGAAATGTCGGCCATCTTGCATATTTTTTCTCTTTCATTTGCTCATTCTCTCTCTCTCTCTCTCTCTCTCTCTCTCTCTCTCTCTCTCTCTCTCTCTCTCTCTCTCTCTCTCTCTCTCTCGTCAAATCGTACGAAACACAGTACCTCAGTGATTTCAACAAAACAGTAGAAAGTGATCCATAGAAATCGCATAGGCCTTGATAAAAACAAGAATAACACAAAAACGGATAAGGATAGAAGGATGTGGATATTGTGGATGGAAAGAGGAATGATGGGGCAATAAGTAGATGAAAGGCGGTGGAGGGGGAGTGGAGGGAAGGTGGAGAAAAGTGGAACTAAACTCGAAAAAGAAAAAAATAGAGTAGGTTATCAGAAAAGGTTTAAAAGAGAGAAAATACCTTGATAAAAGTTTGAATAAATGAAGAATGGATAAAGGTAGGAAGGATGTGGATAGCTTATGGATGGAAAGAGGAAGAATGAGACTTTAAGTAGATAAAAGGCAGTGGAGGAGAAATGAGAATGAAAGTAGAGGAAAGTGGAGACTAAACTCGAAAGAAAAAATATAGGTTATCAGAAAAAGATTTAAAAGAGAGAAAATACCTTGATAAAAGTGGAGATAACAAAAGAATGGATAGAGATAGAAGGATGTGGATAGTGTGGATGAAGAGAGGAAGGATGGCGGTGGAGGAGAAATAAGGGAAAAGTGGAAAAAAGTGGAGGTGAAGTAGAATAAAAAAAAGTAAGTCATCCGAAAAAGATTTAGATGAGAGAAAATATCTTGATAAAAGTGTGGATAACTGAAGAATGGATAGAGATAAGAAGAATGTGAGATGAGTGTGGTTGGAAAGAGGAAAGATGAGGCTATAAGTGGTTTGGAAGGGAGGTGAAGGAGGTGGAGGCAAGGTGGAGAAAATTGAGGTAAAATGAGTAAAAAATTCTGAAGTTTTACATGGATTATTTTTCTCCTCCTCCTCCTCCTCCTACTACTACTACTACTACTACTACTACTACTACTACTATTACACCTTCTGCTACTACTACTATTACTACAACTGCCCTTTCCCTACTACTGAGGCATGAAAGTGAAAATTTACCGCTAGAACGAGAAAGGTGAAGGAATACCTGAAGCTGATTGGCTGGGAGGGAAGGGCGGAGCTTAGACTCAAGACCGACTTGCTGATTGGCTGAGAGGAAACGTGTTATGATTCTCGTGTTTATTACTACTACTACTACTACTACTACTACTACTACTACTACTGCTTCTGCTATGACCATTTCCTTCTCCTACTACGAGAATCAGCGCCCTCATAAACCTACCATTCACTCCCTCCCACAAGCCCTACTTCTACAACCGACCTGCTGCCACACACCACCTACTTATAACACTACAATTCTACTTTTACAGCCTTGCAAAGTGACTTCAGCGGCTCTCTGTCCCCCGCCTGCTGTTCCTATCAACTGTAAAGTGGAAGATGCTGGAAGAAAACTGCTACTTATACCGTGTGATGATGAAGGCTACACGTTATTCCAGGTAAGTAGTTTTAGTGAGTGGATTTATAAGTAGTAGTCGTAGTAGGTATGTGGTTGAAGTAGGGCTTATAGGGAAATGTTGAACAGGGGTTTATAAGTGTTCTAAGTGTCGTGGTGATAGTGAAAGTGTCTAGGAGTAGTTATAGTAGTAGTAGTAGTAGTAGTAGTAAGTAGTGAAAACAATGATATAATTGACTCTCTCTCCCTCTCTCTCTCTCTCTCTCTCTCTCTCTCTCTCTCTCTCTCTCTCTCTCTCTCTCTCTCTCTCTCTCTCTCTCTCTCTCTCTCTCTCTCTCGTCTGTCCTTGCAAACCCACAGTACCTCAGTGATTCGCTCAACAAAACAGTAGGAAAGTGATCATATATAAATCGCATAGGCCTTGATAAAAACAAGAATAACACAAAAACGGATAAGGATAGAGGGATGATGGATATTGTGGATGGAAAGAGGAATGATGGGGCAATAAGTAGATGAAAGGCGGTGGAGGGGAGTGGAGGGAAAGGTGGAGAAAGAAGTGGAACCTTAAACTCAGAAAGAAAAATATAGGTTATTTTGAAAAAGTTGTTTAAAGAGAGAAAATACCTTGATAAAAGTTTGAATAAATGAAGAATGGATAAAGGTGAAGGATGTGGAGGTATGGATGGAAAGAAGGAAGAATGGGAGAGCTTTAAGTGGATAAAAGGCAGTGGAGGAGAAATGAGTGGAAAGTAGAGGAAAGTGCGGAACTAAACTCGAAAAGAAAAATATAGGTTATCAGAAAAAGATTTAAAAGAGAAAAATACCAATTGATAAAAGTGGAGATAACAAAAGAATGGATAGAGATGAAGGATGTGGATATAGTGTGGATGAAGAGAGAGGAAGGATGGGAGGCTTTAAGAAATGGATGCAAAGGTTATATGGAGGAGAAATAAGGAAAAGTGGAAAAAGAGTGGGAGAGTGAAGTAGAATAAAAAGTAAGTCATCCGAAAAGATTTAGATGAGAGAAAATATCTTGATAAAAGTGTGGATAACTGAAGAATGGATAGAGATAGAAGAATGTGGATAGTGTGGTTGGAAAGAGGAAAGATGAGGCTATAAGTGGTTTGGAAGGAGGTGAAGGAGGAGTGGAGGCAAGGTGGAGAAAAATTGAGGTAAAATGGAGAGTAAAAAAATTCTGAAGTCATGGATTATTTTTCTCCTCCTCCTCCTTCTCCTCCTCCTCCTCCTACTCCTACTCCTCCTCCTCCTCCTCCTACTACTACTACTACTACTACTACTACTACTACTACTACTACTACTACTACTACTACTATTACACCTTCTGCTACTACTACTATTACTACAACTGCCACTTTCCCTACTACTGAGGGCATGAAAGTGAAATTTACCTCTAGAACTAAGAAAGGTGAAAGGAATACCTGAAGTTACTGATTGGCTGGGGAAGTGGCGGGCTTAGACTCAAGACCGACGCTGATTGGCTGAGGAAGGAAACGTGTTATGATTCTCGTGTTTATTACTGCACTACTACTATTACTACTACTACTAATACTACTACTACTACACAAAGCTACCGACCATTCCTTGCCTCCTAATACGAGGTGAATCAGCGCCCTTTCAAACTCTACCATTCCTCCTTCCCATTGCCCTACTTCTACAACCGAGCTCTGACAGCCACCACCACTACTTATAACATTCAGGTCTACTTTACAGCCTTGCAAGTGACTTCAGCGGCTCTCTGTCCCCCTGCCCATGTTCCTATCAACTGTAAGGAAGTGGAAGGATGCTGAAGAAACTGCTACTTACATGCATTGTGATGAAGGCTGCTAACGTTATTCAGGTAAAGTAGTTTTAGTAGTGGATTTATAAGTAGTAGTCGTAGTAGGTATGTAAATTTGAAGTAGGGCTTGTAGGGTGTTCGGAATGAGGGGTTTATAAGTGTTCTAAGTGTCGTGATATAGTGAAAAGTGTCTAGAGTAGTTATAGTAGTAGTAGTAGTAGTAGTAGTAGTAATAGTAGTAGTATTGACACTCTGGACTCTCTCTCTCTCTCTCTCTCTCTCTCTCTCTCTCTCTCTCTCTCTCTCTCTCTCTCTCTCTCTCTCTCTCTCTCTCTCTCTCTCTCTCTCTCTCTCTCTCTCTCTCTCTCTCTCTCTCTCTCTCTCTCTCTCTCTCTCTCTCTCTCTCTCTCTCTCTCTCTCTCTCTCTCTCTCTCTCTCTCTCTCTCTCTCTCTCTCTCTCTCTCTCTCTCTCTCTCTCTCTCTCTCTCTCTCTCTCATCTATCTATTTTTCTATTCCTATCTGTCTATTTACAGAGTGAGAGGGAGCAATGTCTCAAATTTGAATGCGCTCTACCGCTGAAGAGGCAGATATGTCATGTTGCAACGCGGCCGGTCGAGAAAGTAGAGCCTATCTCTGCGAGGTGGAGGTCATGTTACAGCACGGAAGGTAAGTGTCACAGCCCACATCCTACCACCCCTCCCTCCTACTCAGTCTTACCAAAGTTTCGACCTTGCCACCAATACAGTGATCAGACCACAAAACTTACTCTGAACAAAACTTTTCAATTTGTTAACCCTCGATTTTTCAGACACACCTTTTGCATTCTACCACGATTTCTACCATTCTGCCACATCTGACCAGGCGCTAACCACCAATAACCTCACTTCACCTATTATCCCTCTACCAGTCCATCAGTTCAACCACATCCACCATTGGGGAATTCTAAATCAAAAAACAAGCACTTTTCAAAGTTTTTTTCAACTTGGTAATCTCGATTTTTCAGACACACCTTTGCATTCGACCACGATTTCTACCACTTCCCCACAATCAGATCAGGCGCTAACTACCACTGGGGAGCACACTACCAGTAATCCCCTCTACTGGTCTTTTACTAAATTCGACCCCACAACACACACACACACACACACACACACACATCTGGGAAAGGTTTTACACACACCTCTTTAGTTTCCCATTTTTCTCTCCATTATTCTCAAAGGTATTTAATTTCCTTAGTATGCTTTGTAAAGCTTAATAAATTCTCTATCTACCATTCTATGTCCACCATTACTACATACCTTGCACCATAACTGAGAAATGGGGTCAATGAACTTAGGAGCACTATTTCAGGAACTAATTTTTCCCTCACACACCTCTTCAATTTTTCCCATTTTCTCCATTATTCTCAAAGGTATTTAATGTTCCTTGGTATGGTTATAAAGTTTAATAGACATTCCCCATCTACCATTCCCTGTTCACCATTACATATCTTGCAATCATAACTGAGAAATATGGCCATAAACGTAGGGGCGCCATTTATAACACATCATTTTTCCCTCACACACTCTTTCAGTTTTACACCATTTTTCCATTATTATCAAAGGTATTTTAATTTTTCCTTGATGTGGTTGTAAAGCTTAATAAATTCCCTATCATTCACCATTCCCTGTCCACTATTACCATACCTTGCACCATAACTGAGAAATGGGGCCATAAACTCAATTTAACTCGAACACAACATTTTTCCCTCACACCTCTTCAGTTTTTACATTTTCTCTATTATTATCAAAGGTATTTTAATTTCCTTAGAATGGTTGTAAAGCCCATTAAATGCCCATCTACCATTCACTGTCCACCATTACCATACCTTGCACCATAAATGAGAAATGGGGTCATTGAACTTACGACGCCATTTCTAAATCATCACCATTTTTTCCCTTCGGCCACACCCTCTTCAGTTTTCTCCTATTTTTCCGGCCCATATCATCAAAGCGTATTTTGATTTCCTTGATGTGGTTGTAAAAGCTTAATAAATTCCTATCTACCATTCCCTGTCCACTATTACCATACCTTGCACCATAACTGGAGAAATGGGGTCATGAACTTAGGGTACCATTAAAATATTACTTATCTGCAGAGTTCGCGAAAGAGCGATGTTCTGCTACAGCTGATATCAAGACCATTGGGGTATTTAACAAGACCTGCTATCAATTCAACGTAAGTACTACCACTACTACTACTACTATAACTACTACTACTACTACTACTACTACTACTACTACTACTACTACTACTATAACCACTGGTACTATTTATTTTTTACAGGTAGACGATGTAGCTCATTTGACTCGCGCGGGAAAAATGTAAACATGTCGACGCCACCATCACCCGCCTCGGCGCAGAAATACCCCACCCTTCTGTCTCTCGCTCTATCTGCCGGATCTCGCTCACTCGCTCACACCGTCAGAGCTCACCTCTGAGAATTTAGGAGCGACGAGAACAACTTTGAAAGGAGACCTGAGTGTGGATCGGGCTGAGGAGAGACCGATTTATTTCTGCGGACATGGCGTTGGGTGGATTGTAGTTGAGAGAGAGAGAGAGAGAGAGAGAGAGAGAGAGAGAGAGAGAGAGAGAGACTGTGTAATCATTTCCATTTCAATCATCACTAAATATGAAGGGATCAAAAGTGATTATCTCTAATCTTTAAATCATCTCTACACTATTTTGACTATGACCATTCGACTCCCTCACCGAGAACCTACTATTCGCTACTCACATGATCATCTACTAAATTCACCCATCACCACTACCACTCACCACTACTACCAAAACTACCACCCAGAACCTCACCACTATGACCATTCGATCTTCAAATTTGAGAAACCTACTATTCACCACTCACATGACTACCATCTACTAACCACTTCCACATCACTACCACTACCACTACTACCAAAACTACCACCCAGAACCTACCACCATGACCATTCGATTCACTCGAGAACTTACTATTACTCACATGACCACCATTCACTAACACCTACTACCACTACCACTACCACTACCACCAAACTACCACCCTAGGAACCTTAACACTGGCGACCATTCGATTCTCACCTCGAACCTACTATCATACCTCACATGACTACCATCTACCAACCACCTACTACCACTACCACTACCACCAATACCAAAACTACTTAGAACTTTAACACTATGACCATTCGATTCACTCGAGAACTCACTATTCATACTCACATGACTACCATTCACTAACTACCTACTACCATCATTACTACTATCAAAACTACCACCTTGTGAACTCAACACTATGACCATTGATTTCACTCGAGAACTCATTCATCTACCACCACATGATTACCATCTGTCTGACTTATTTACTACTACTACTACTACCACAACTACCATTTTCAGGGTACCAGTGACTGAGCCGAAGTGGGGGAAACAGTAACCAAACAATCACAACGGCAAGCAGGATCAGTATGCTGATCGTGGTAGAAATGGTTAGAACGATGTTGGTTGTGAGTTGACTTCCTACCATATCTGCATGTTCAGGCAGGTATTATGGTAGTTGCAGTAGTAATAGTAGTAGTAGGGTTAATATATGAAATAGTAGGTTTATGAGTGTCCCAAATATGGTGATAAAGTTAGAGAACCCAGAATAGTAGTAGTAGTAGTAGTAGTAGTAGTAGGTAGTAGTAGTAGAATGTAACAAGTTGTATGGCAAAGAAATGTTAATGATTATTCAAATTCATGTGATAGTTAGAGTAGTCCCAGAGGTGTAGTAGTAGTAGTAGTAGTAGTAGCAGAACAGTAACAGGTGTTGTATGGTATGAAGAATACAATGATTATCAAATTCATGGTGATAGTTAGAGAGTCTGAGTAGTAGTAGTAGTGCAGTAGCAGTGTAGCAGTAGGATATGAAATAGAAGTTCTAACCTCTGGAAACCGATAGTAACACTTATTTCATGCTACCACCGAAACTACCACCACTACTACTACCACTACTACTACTAC